>NC_046296.1:31797325-32098731 GCF_004115265.2 Rhinolophus ferrumequinum | reverse complement strand
TGTCGTAAGGGTGACAGTGTTTGTTACCTTCCCACAGGATGTATGGCTTTTATTTCTATAGAGAGATAGGGGAGAAGAATCCAGTGGGGCTTCTGCTCTTCCCACATTAGCTGCTGTCTTCCTTCCCCAGGCACCAGGGTCTTATCTTTCCTTTGATTTCATATCAGTTAGTTGCTCTGTCACTTTGACTCTGATGGGTTCTAGAACAGTTGTGAATTTTCAGATTGTCTGGCTTTGTTGTTACTGTTGCTATTGTTAATAAGGGTGGCGTGCTCTTTCCAGATTTCTGCCGGCTCAGCAGAAGCCAGATCTCACATGCAATTCAAGACGTCTCAGCTCCACTTGTCCAGAGAAGTGAAGGAAAGGTAGAATTCGTTCTTTCACTATTTTTTTGACTCCTCTTGCCTCCATAATTTAATGGCTCTTCCAGGATTGGGACATAGGAGGAAGCAGCAGAAGAGGGATGAAAGAATTCAATTTCTGGAGACAGTGGAGTTCTTACTCGACCTATACTGGCTGGTTTTCATGTTCACCATTGCTTCAGACTCCGAAAGTTGGCTATGATATGGGGTATATACGTGGCTAGTCTGGGACCACCGAACCACACACTTTCCTAATGTGGGTACAAACAGGTAGAATTATAGCTTGTTTCAACCACTAACCTGTTTTCTTGCCCTGCCATTGCAGGTGGCTCTAGTCAGCTTCTGGTTGCCAAATTTTCTTATGTGGGAAGCAAGCCCTAGAGTCTACATTCTTAAATGTTCCTATTTGGCCACTTTGTAGTAGCAGGATGGACCCTCACCCAAAATTTGTTTGAGATGTTAAGAATGGTGTGACAACTCCTCTCCCCCGCCGCCCCCACATACACCAAGTAGGTATGAAAAGGTTTATTACTTACACAATGAGGTGGGTTGGGTGAGCAAGACAGACTTCACAAGCTGATCTGAAAATGGGTTGAGAGAGCAGGGAAAAGAGACTGGCTTGGAATTTTATTGTGGTTATGAGGTGTGGCTGAGGTGAGGGTCCCTATGCAGGGGCTTGTGTGGTTTGAATTTCTCACTGGTACAAAAGAGAACAGCTAAGCTTTCTTATCAGCAGGCTCAGACAGATGTAAGACACAAGGGTTAAAAGTTATCAATAATCAAACATCAGAAAATGGATTTAAATTCTTTATTACAGTCCTCTAGCTCTAGGGGGACATTTGTCAAGACTTCCTGAGAACTCTCTTCCTGTATTTGTTCCTATTTCATGGCAGCACAGGGTGATTCTATAATTAACGTCCAATTGAGGAGGAAATGCCAATATTTTCCTTATTCTCTATTAGTGCTTCTCTTGGGCTCCTATTGCTTAGTTTGGTTGAGGGTGGGATGGGCAGGGGAGGTTCTGTCTTCCTGCACAGAGAGGGGAGGAAAAATGCCACGTAATCCCTCACTAGGCTGACAACTGCCTACCTCAATGACGCTCTTCTAGTTCATGTCTAAATTTCTAGGGTTCTCTGTTTTGGCTGGAATGGGTAATGGGAGTTGATAATTATGGACTGGTTATGCTATCTCATATCGTTACAGAACTAAATGCAGCTCCCCCATTGGACGGTTACTTAAATAGTCATGTGGGGATCATGGAATCATCCTTCTCACGAAACAGTTTCATTCAAGTCAGCATGAAGGAACAGTAATTGAGCACTAAAGCCTAACTTTGCCAACACTGCATGGCATGCTCAATCAGATTAGTTCAGACCATTGTGGTTTACATTAATTGTGTTTGTCGTTTGTAATTCATGTAGATTAAAATTTGGAGGATATTTTTGGAGTTATTTTTGGTTGATTATGCTAGTGGGAATTTCCAACCATATTAACATTTTCTCTTGCTCCTTGAATTTGTTCTGTGTTTTCTTAACAGGATAATTATGTCTTTGATCTAATTATTCTGGAATAAGCTGATTTCGGAATAGGCTGGATTTAATATTTGCTCAGGAACAACATAAACCACCCCATACCCAATTTTCTCCTTCTCCCTTTGACAATTCACACAAAGGGCTGATCAAAAGAGAAGCAATCCGTACTTTTGAGTTTTGGCTCATTGCATATGATAATGTTGATCTAAATTTAGAATGTCTTGGAGCAACTTATGGCTTTATAGTAAAATACACTTACTGTGTCTTGGATATGAAACAGGTGGCTTTGCATTATTCCATGAAATGTTTACATTTAAAATAAAACTTGTCTTTTTGTGACTGTACCCATGCACAGTCTTATAAGAAAAGGAGGCTTTGAAGTTGAGCAGTAATATTAACTTTAATATTCTGTTGTCTTTTTCAGTCTTTCACATAACTTCCATATAACTTAATTTCCATTTGGGCATTCGCACTTGGATTTTCTCTTCCTTTAAACAATTCCTGTGTTTTTTCCTACTTCCAAAATGCATCATTCTCATCACCACTAAACACTTATGGAGTCTATACCATTACATGAGAAAGCACAGCAATTTCTATAGCACAAGACTGCACATTTTTTGCCCTTTAAATACAGAATCACATGGACTCCCATGGATTTCTTTTAGGCCCCTGCCTAGTTCTCATTAGGCTCCTTTAATCTGGTTTTGGCCTTAGGTACATAGTTCAGTTTAATTGTTTCATAGTTGGTTTGCTCCACTCTCCCCATCAAAGTTTAACTTCTCCTTCTTTCCTAATATTTTCTTACGGAAAATTTTAGTTTTAGCTTTTAGTTTTTGTAAAGTTTGGTGGCTTTGATTGTTCAAAAGGCATACTTCATTCAAACCTCGAGTTCTATACACATTCAAATTGTTACCCCTTTGGGTGAAGAGGTAAATTTGGAATTGGTACTCAAAGTATTGGTGTTGTGTTTCAACAATAATTTATTACGGAGTCTGTTGGGTATAGACACTATACTATTTCACACGTGTTATTTTACTTAATTGTAGAGAATAGGGAGCATGGCCATGCAGATTTGGCCACATATAAATTCATGAGCTACAGTATGTGCTATGGGGAATTCAAATGATGTGGAAGACTGTTCTCTCTTGAGAAATTTGCTTGGAGACATACAAATACAGTGAGATTATATTTTGAGATACTAACTTATTCCTCCTTTCTCGTATTTTTCTGCTGTCTTAACATTCTGCTCTACTCAGGAAGTATATAGGGTATAGTATTCTCACTGCTGTTTCTTCCTAGAAAAGAAAATAGAAAGTGTGGTCAATTATGTTGCAACAACTATGTATAGAGCATGACCTCTTCTCTTTAACATCATCTCTTTAAAAGACAACAAGCTGTGAGAAGCTAAAGGCTTGTGATTTTAATGAGGGTTAACAATGATAATGTAAAGCTACTTTGTACACAATCGTCCATTTATTAGCAACAGCTCATGCCTGTCTGCAAAGCCACTTGTTTCATATACCATAAAAAAATAGAAATGGGAAGAATACAGGTTGATGTAAGAATTATTTTCCCATTTTTGAAAAGATATCTTAGACAGAGGATAAATCCAGGTGGGAGAGGGATGGCAACAGGAATGCTCCGGAAGCTTGAGGATCTGTGAGTGGAGGGGATGTCCGCCACATAAGCTACTTTCAGTTCTCTAAAGGACCACGCTCGCTTTTGCCCTAGTGATTTTGCTCATGCTTCTTCTATATTTGCTTGAAGTGTTTTCTTACCTACATATCTTTTGGTTGATACTTTTCTTTCAAATCAGGTGTGTTGTTTCTGTTGGGAGGTCTCCCTTAACCCACCCCAGTCTACTGAGTTTCTGTAAGCAGTAAAGGATTATTATTCTTTTTATTGGGGAATATTGGGGACCAGTGTGTTTCTCCAGGGCCCATCAGCTCCAAGTCGTTGTCCTTCAATCTAGTTGTGGAGGGTGCAGCTCAGCTCCAAGTCCAGTCTCCGTTTTCAATCTTCATGGGCAGGGGGCGCAGCCCACCATCCCATGCAGGAATTGAACCAGCAACCTTGTTGTTGAGAGCTCACGCTCTAACCAACTGAGCCATCCAGCCACCCCTCCAGAAGCTCAGCAGCAGCTCGTTTTCTTCAATCTAGTTGTGGAGGGCGCAACTCACTGGCCCATGTGGGAATCAAACCAGCAACCCTGTTGTTAAGAGCTCCCACTCTAACCAACTGAGCCATCCAGCTGCCCCAGCAGTAAACGATTATTAACTCAGCAGGCCTGAGCTACCCAAACCCTATACATTCTAAAGGTCTCGAGGGCTGGCCTTTGACCACCTACTGGGTCCTTGAAATATCCTTCCTGGTAAGAGTGTCTTTGTATATCTGAGACTTAAACAGGTAGTTTTTGCTAACAGCACAATTTGTAGTGAAGGCCTGTTGTTTGTTTTTGTTTTTTATGCCTTGGGCTTTGGGCCATCTGTATTAGTTTGACTTTTGGTTGAGGGGCTGGAGACTAAGTAACTAAGGTTTGTCATGTAGGTGCTCCATACCTACATGACTGACTTACCCTCTCCCCTCTAATAAAAACTCTGGAACCAAGGCTCAGGTGGGTTTCCCTGGTTGGTTATGCTTTGTAAGTGTTGTAATATAATGTTGCTGGGAGAATTAAGCTCTGTGAGACTCCTCTGGGAGAGGGCAATTGGAAGCTTGCATTTGGTTCCTCCCAGACTCTGCCCTATGTACCTCTTTCCCTTGCTGATTTTCATCTGTAATGTTTTGCTTTTATAAACGATAACTGTGAATATAACAACTTTTCTCTGTCCTATGAGTCTTTCTAATGAATCATAGAACCTGTGGGTGGTCTTACTGCTCTATAATGATTTTTGGTCGTAACACATACACTGTTTATTCATTCATTAATTTATCCATCTATCCATCCATTTGACCAATGATCTACTGAATGCCTACCGTGTGCCATTTTGTTAAGCTCAGAGGTAGGAGAGTGAACAGGAGAGGCAAAAATCCCTACCTTCCATGATTTTATAGTCCGATAGGAGAAAAGAGACAAGTCAACAGATAAATACAATTTGGTGTGGTAGCATCTATGATGTGCATAGCACAGGATGACGTAGGGAACAGAGAGATCAGAATCTGACACAAACAGGTGGGGAGGGGTATCAGGTAATGCTTTCTAAAGGAGGTGAAGAGCTGTTTGGTAAGTAGGAAAGTGGCAAAGGGATAGAAAAAGAATGGTTAATGCAAATGCAACAGACATGTATGGAAGCCAGGAAGTGAGAGAAGAATGAAATAAATTAATTGGGTCTGGATAAGAATGTTTGAGGGAGAAAGTGACAAGAGATGAGGCTAGAGAAGGAGCCAGATAATGTCGGGGTCTGTTAACCATGTTAAGGAGTGTGATCTTTATCTTACAATAAGTGGGAAACCATTGAAGGGTTATAAGCAGGGGAGTGACCTGATTGGATTTATTTTTAGGAAGATCACTCTGGCTCTGCTTCGTAAGAATGGAATGAAAAAACACAAGAATGTAGGGAGGTAGACTCACTGGGAAGCAATGGCAGAAATCTAGATATGAAATGATGGAGGTCTAAACTGAGGTGTTGGAAGTTCATTGGAGAAAAGTGGACAAGTTTACAGGATGCTTAAGAGAACTGACAAGACTAGGTGATACATTGGATGTTGGGGAGAGGGCATGAGAAGAGTCAAATATGACATGGCATACCTGTATTAGAGAGGTGTGAGCAACTGTGCTTCTCCTGGAGAGGTGTGAAGAAGGCTAGATTTGGAAAAACAGATGAGTTCCGGTTTGGCCATGTTGACATTATTTAATGATTTCCTTCTGCCCTAGTCTGTAAGCTCCATTTGGTCAACCGGTTATCCCAACACGATTTATTAAATATAATCTATTCTGCTATAACTCAATAGTACCATTCTTAAGATATTTCTTAGTACTTAAAGTATGTTATCAAAACAATCGTTTCAGTAGAAAAGGAAATTCGGGGTTAGAGAGTTTTAGATTGGCAATAACCAAGTTATTATTTGCTGCAGTGATTTCATAAATAAAGGAATTTTGAATATAAGTGCATTTAGTTATTAAATGCTAAAAAGAAAACATTATGTGAAAACCAACAAAACAAACTTCTTTATTTTCTTTACGTTCCACTCACCCCAAAGCCTCATTGTGCTTTATAATCTTTGGCTTTGACCTGACAATTTTACTTGCAGCACACCTCACAAGCACCAACGTAAATGTAAGAGCAAACATATGCCCAGGTAAATAAATATTGAACCTGCCAACAGAGTAGCCAGCCATTCCAGCAAAGTGGCTCTGTGTCCTATGCTTTGTACACATTTTCTCTACTCAGCATTAGCACCATGTCACAATCAAATGAGTAAGCTATTGATCCCATTATATCTTATGTGTTGTGAAAACAGCACTGTCAGATAAATTGTTACTATCCTTTCCCCCAAATGATATGAAATGCCACCTTAGTAATATACTCAATTCCAAGAAACTGTATTTTTATTATTTTTAAAATTTTTATTAAAAATTTAAAAATGTTTTTCAATTACAATTGACATACAATATTACATTAGATTCAAGTGTACAACATAGTGATTAAACATTTTACAACTTATGAAGGGATCACTCTGATCTGTCTGATACCGTACATAGTTATTACAATATTATTGACTATATTCCCTATGCTGTACTTTACATCCCTGTGACTGTTTTTATAACTGGCAATTTATACTTCTTAATCCCTTCACCTTTTTCACCTATCTACTCCAACCCCCTCCCATCTGGCAACCATCAATTTCTCTGTATCTATGAGTTTGAAGCAATTGTGTTTTTTAAAAAGCTCTTCAAGAGATTCTGATATTCAGTCAGGTTTGTGTACGATAACTATGCAGAATGTAAAGAGATATACCGTAAGCCAGAATTCCTCCTCTCCAGCAATTCATGTCCTGAAAGTGAGATGGCATGAATGTAGTATTACAGCTTAATCAGCATTTAATGAATGTCTGAAACACTGGGCTAGGAGTTGGAGCTACAAAGGTAAGTATGACAGGTCTTTGCCCTCAAGTCTGAGAGAGACAAACACATAACTAGATGGTTTCCAAAAAAGTATGGCAAGGTGCTATAATATAAGCCCTGTGCCAACCCAAGAATTTCAGGGAAGAGATGAAAGTTTGAACTGAACTAGAGTAATAAGTATGACTTCATCAAATACAGAAGTGGAGCTGAGGATGCCAGGGGCCATGACTGGCAGAACTCATTGTACCCTGTGTAAATGGTGCTCCCATGGGTAATGCAACAGAGAAAACCTGGAAGAGAAGGAGATCCACCCAGGCAGAACAAAGACAGAGATGTGTAAAATAACCAAATGTGTTCAGGGAACTGGAATCAGTTTGATGTGACTAGATTGTAAAATGAAGTGGAAAGTGCTAGGGCACAAATCTAGAGAATGGATAATTCCATACTACGATCTCGGACTATGCTCTGTAGGTAGTAGAGAACTCTAGATGGGTTTAGGCAGGGGAGTGATGTGGAGATTTGACTTCTTAAGAGATGTCTTGTATGATTGGGTGGAAGATGAATTGGAATCGGGAAGATAGAGGACAAGAAAAGAGTCGAGACTAATTGCTGTAGTTCAGTGAGTGATGGAGCGGGGTGGGGCGCATAAACTAGGGCATTACAGGAGGACTGAGTGGGAAGGAATGCTAGGGATGTTCAAGAGGTATAAAATTTGGCTTCTGATGCAAAATAAGGGATGAGGGTGTGGGAGGAGGACCGTAGGATAACTCTCAGGTTTCTGAAAGGTTTGGAGGGTGAGAGATGATGAAATCAGTTTTGGTTACGCAAAGTGTGAGGTGCTTGTTGACAACGCATGGAGATTTGTCCTGTAACACAAGATTGAAAATAATAAAAGGCACAGAAGAATTAGAAATAAAATTCAGGTAAGCAGAAATAATTTCTATTTCACAGAATCAGGAATGTTAGAATGATAAAGAAGGTAGTGTCTGCTCTAGGCCTTGGAGGATAGGTAAGATTTGGGTAAAGGATGTGATGGGAGGGAAATGTCCAAGCGAAGACACAGACACCCTCATGATACTGTCTGAGAACAACTGTATCTCAAACAAAAAATCTCAAACAAAAAATCTCAAAAAAAAAAAAGGAATCAAAGACTTCCTGTTTATGATTAAAGAGTTTGCTAAAGCTGGATGAGGGAGACGTGGCTGGAGTGGTAGGTTGGAGCCAGGTCATGAAAGGCCTTGGAGTTCTGTAAGGGGCATTGAGCTCTGCACGGGACAATGATCCAAACAGAGCCATGCTTTGGGAAGAAACATCTTAGATCTTATATGAGACAAAATAGATGTAGAGAGATTAAAGGTGGAAGAGTCAGGATGCTGTACCAGGGTGCAAGCAACAGGAATAGAGAGGCAGGGACCAGTGACAAAAAAGATTGGACAATTCATTGCATTTGAGGGTGGGGCTCAGGTCAAAAGTTATAGATGTTTGGATTATAAGGAATTGAGAAGATGGTGCTGCCTCTGTAGAAATAAAGGAGTCTAACAGAGAAACAGGTTTATAAAGATAATGCATGGTAAAAGTGGGCACGTTCAAATGGAAGAAAACGGAAGACTGCCTATGTCCCTACTTGTTGTTTTCTTTGTCACTGGCAAAGAGATTCAAAATAAAATAAAAAGGGAGGTAGTGTGCCATACTGGTTAGTTAAGTAGTGTTTAGTTAAGAATTCTTGGATTTAAATCTCTGCTCTGCTCTTAACTAGCTGTATGTACTTGCGTAAGCATTCCAACCACAGTAAGTCTGAGTTTCCTGATCTGTGACATGGAAACAGCAAGAATACTTACAATGAAAGGTTGTTGTGAATAGCACATGGCATTCAATAAATGCTAGCTGCTATTATTAAAATTCTAAAAGGAAAGAAATACTGCAAAATATAAGTCTAATTCAGTTACTTTGTTCAATAATATAATTCATTCAAAATTTTCATCAGCTCTTTTGATGGATGGAAGGATTGGTAAGAAAGTATCGATATCATGTTATGATAATCCAGCTAGCGGTTACGATCAACATGCAAATGCTAGAGATTACCTGTTGGACTTAATCAATATTTTAAAGACGTCCTGAGCCGAATCCCTTATTCCTGGCTCTGAACTTACAGGTATGTTCTGTGAATCTAGAGAGATCCATGCAGCAGGTCAAGACACTAGAAAATACATAAGGTAGCTTTCCAACATGTCAGTAAATGGAAACAAGGCTGACGACTTCAACAAAAGTCACAGACATTTTCAAGTAAGACCAGCAAACGTTCATAATGAGATAATTTTAAAGGTTTACCAGAATCCTCTTTTTGTATATTAACATGTTGTTCCAAAGCTTTGGAATCTATAACGTGAATAAAAATATTTTGTGTCATCATCATAATAATGGATTCAGGCAAGAATCATCAATGTAGCCAAAACTAGTAGTGGGTAAAAATTTGAGGAAGTAACATTTGATTTAGATCAATTTCTGATCTAAAATTTAGCTTCCTTCCATTTATTTCCATAACAGTGCTCTCCAAAATCTCTCTCCTTTATTCAATCTTTTTCTTTATATTTTTCCGCAATGCGCAAAACATTCACCAAATTCAAAGGGTTCAAAAATAATGGCAATTTCATTTATTGTTTAGCATGGGAAACACTCCTGTTTAGACAATGGAGAATTCAGTTCTCACCAGAGGGCGCTCAGGTGTTACTTAAACCATCTCTAGATTTTGGAACCTCCTTTGTAACTCAAATGTAAAATGGAGTTTTTATTTTTTTATATTTGTAGGTAAACTTAGTTAGACTTTGGTATTAATATAACTCCAGTGTTTCAAAGCTTGAGTACATTTTGTTTTTCCTTTCAGGTTAAAAATAATTACCCAAATGACATAGCAATCAGAACCCCCTCTAAGAAAGAAAGAAAAGAAAGAAGAGAAGGAGAGAAGAAGGGAGGGAGAGAGGAAGGAAGGAAGGAAGGAAGGAAGGAAGGAAGGAAGGAAGGAAGGAAGGAAGAGAGAAAGGAAAGAAAGAAGGAAGGAAGGAAACCAAGGGGAAAAAAAGAAAAAATACATTCAAACTTCCACCACTCCAAAATCGATTGTTTTTGTTGTTCTCAAACACTTCCAGTTCTGGTTTATTGCAGGTTTGAGAGCCACGGGTCCTTCTTCATTTCATCCACCTACTCTGGAACCAGGTTACTGGGGGTGGGGTGGGGCCAGGTTGATAGGAACATTCCGTTTCAGGGCTTGGGTGCAAGGTGCTGACCGGTGCGCTGGTGAGTCCTGATTCCCAGGATGGTCCTGCCGTCTATTAGGCTATGCCAACGGCTCTCAAAGGCCCCTCACCACCAATGTCAGCATGACCTGGGAATGCAAAATTCTTAGGCCCCACACCAGCACTACCGAATCCAAACTTCTGGGGATGGGGCCCAGCACTCTGCATTTGAATAAGCTCTCTGGGTGATTTTGGTATACACGACACAGTTTGGGAACCACCAGGCTCAGCACTTTGTTTTCACAAGGCAATCTGCTTTTGGGCAACCAGAGCCTCAGTATTATTGGTTAGTACTCCCTCTAAGAATTAGGAGCAGACTTCTTTTTAGAGGAGGTCTCGGACGCTTAGGCAAATGGTAGTCAGTGTCTTTAAGTGGTTTCCTACCTGCTTGAAGCTTCTAAAGGAACTTGTCCTTCACCCGTTTAAGCAGTAGCACCAGCCCATGGAAGGAAGTTTTGGAAATAGATCACTCCTGTGTAGAAGGGACCAAGAAAGTCAGTTTAGGATTTAGGAAGGATGTGTGGCTTAATGGTTAGGCCTACAGATTCTGGATCCACCTTGCCTGCTTCAAATAATAGAATAGCTTGGTTGATATTGGGCAAGTTATTTGACCTCTTTTTAACATAGTTTCCTTATCTGTAAACTCGGGATAATAACAGTAGTATCTTATAGGATTGTTATGAGGATTAAATCAGATAAGATTTCTAATTCACTCAGAACCGTCTCTGGCATGATGTAACTATTTAAAAATACTGTGCTGTGCATAGGTCTGTCATCCTGCCATTGCAATCTTACCGTCTTTGGTCAGTAGCAAAACAACCACAATCATATCTTTTCCCAATTCTTATGGAAAATCTTAATATAAACAATCCCTGTCACATTTACACAGGTGACAGGAGTTCTAGGAGCTTCTTTTGTGTCATACAGAGCTCTTCTTTTAATATCAGCTCTCCCACCTAATAGATGTGTGACTTTGAGCAAATTACTTGACCTCTCTTTAAATCTCACTTTCTTTTTCATTTGTAAAATGGAGATTATAAAATCCATCTCATAGGGTTGGTGTGAGAAAAAGGAAGACAACCAGAGGGTAATTTGGGACAGTAAAGCACCATTCGTTACCTGTATACTACTGTTCCAGGAAATGCAATAAAGAGTGTAGCATAGGGCTTGGCACATAAGAGGACTCAACACACATTAGTTTCTTTTCATTCACAGCGTTATACATTTTAAGTATTGAGGGACCTTTTAAGTCACCAAAGTTAATTATGTTCTTGTACCTTTTACTTTCAGCTTCATGCTCCAACTCCTGGATTTCTGGCCTGGCATGAGAGTTGCGATTCCCCTTTCAGGCCAGTTTTTCTAGTCAGCTCTTTCCCATTTCTTTAGGCTGACTCCCCACCACCCGCCCCTGCCCCACCCCACCCCATTAATAAGCTTATATTTTTTAATTGTAGAAAATTTGGAACTTTCAATAAGGCATAAATGACAAGCGAACATTGCCAATTCCTCGCCAAAAGAAAATGTCATTAATATTTGGGTGTGTTTCCTGCAGGACTTGCCCTCTACTTAAATAAAACTGCCATCATAAAGTATGTTCAATTTTCCCTCGTGCCTCAGGGCTTCCGTAGGTGTGATCCTCTTGGCCAGGGCTATCTTTTATGGCCGGGGAGGTGAGTTATTTCCCCAGCCCTGTCTCCTATCCCAGTCCCAGCCATCCCTGATGTTTGAGACGAGGCGAGGTCTCTCTGTTAGACACTTTCTAAGCATGCTGTGCTCCTTCTGGATAGCATTACTCCCAGTTTGTACTGATACATTTACTTGTGTGATATTAGGAGTAGTATCTACCTCCATGACTAAACGGTAATCTCCAGGAGAGGAGAAACCATGTCTGGTTTGCTCACGACTCCATTCAGGTGCCAGCACAATGTTGGGCACATAGTGTGCCCATGAAAACTAGTTTCTGAATGAGTAAATGAGTAAATGAAAAAGGTCATAAGCATTTTTCCATGTTGGATGTGATTTTGAATGGCTGATTTTAACTGGCATGATTTTAACTTGTTGATGACAGGGTGATAGGTGATACGTTCTCTCGGGACTTCAGAGGACTCCATGGATTTCTGAAGCAGTCTGTTATGGGGGCAGAATCCCTGGGCTTGGGAATCAAGAGACCCACATTCTTCTTTCTGCTCTGCCAGTTCCTGTGACCTCGAGCAAGTCACTGATCTTCATTGAGCTACATTTTTCTTATCTACTCTGCTTCTCTCCCTGGAATTTTACACATCACATAAAGCAATGCATGTGAAAATGCTTGTCAAATTGTAAAGGGCCACATAAATATGTGGCAGAGCTTTCAAAAACTATTTTGCTTGATTGATATAGAGACACTTGCAAATTTGCACAGAGGCTCCAACTTTCAACCTTGAAATTGATTGTGTTCCCAAGAGAATCTGCTGTTTCAAAGTTTAATGATTAGAGATAATTGTGAGTCTGAATGTCATGGAGCAAAAATACATTATAACTACTATTTTATTCCTTTAAAGGCAGACACAGTAAAGTTTGCTTCCATTTTGTACTTAAAGATTGCAATAAATAATTACGATGAATTCTGACAACAGAAACTTAAATTTGTGTTTCTTTCAAATTTTCAATTGACTGATGCAGTCAAGATATTTTTGACAGACTGGCGAATGAATGCAAATTAAATAGATTATTGTAAAAACCCTTAGTTTTTGAATACACTTTCTTCTTTATTCAATGGGCAAGGAATATGCTAAGATTTAGAATTTCAAAAATGGAGTTAATATCCCTGTGATACAATTAGTGTTCACATTTGAAGGTAGGGTGGAAGAAAGAAAATTTTCCACCAGTATCTCAGATGTCAGGAATTGGAATAAGTAGCCTCTATGACCAAATTTTATTGGCTGAATCTTTGGTAGTTTACCATTGCATCTTAAATCATTTCCTTTACATTTTAAGTTATGTGAAGGTGCTTGAAATGTACACACTGAGGAAGTAAATGTTTTGGAGACCAGATAAGAATTGAAAAGTGTGCTAGAAGAGAAGAGCGGTCTTTTATACTCTGTGGAAATTGTGAGTTCATGGATAGAACAAGGCAGTGTTTGCTGATTTTATTTATTAATGACTTCTACACACCCTGTTGAAAAGCGAACAATTGTCTTTTCTTTCTTCATAATATCACACAGTCAATACATAGCATTTTAGAAGAGGAAAATACTTTAAAGGCCCAATGTCCTTGTTTCATAGATAATATAATATCTAACATTTACAAAGAAATTTACAATTTCTTCCAGATAACATGATTTTATAGAATCTTCAGAACTCTATTATTATCCTCAATTAAAAATGAAATGGAGACTCAGAGAGCTTAAATGACTTGTCTTAGGTCACAGAGCTAATAATAATGATGGTGGATAATATTAATTGAGCACTTTATACCAAGATTTCCTCATGCATGATGATATTTAATTCTCATGGTAGTCCTATTACCTCATAATACATGATAAGTTGGGATTATATATCAGTGCTAAGAAACTGATATAACTGATTTATTTTTTTATTGACTATTCTTCTATAGACACAACTTAAATATTGAATGAAATTAATGTGATTTGATGTTTTTAGCCTGTATTAGCCAACTGATCAAGTAAATAGTATTCTCATTTTACAGATGAGAAAATATGGTGCATTAATAGTATAGTGATAACAGTATAATAGTATAGTAATAGCTACCATAATAGTACAGTAATAGCTAATGCTGACAAGCAGAAGCAAGTATCTGGTTCTTCCCAAAGACCAGGTTCCCTTTTTCTCATTTGCATACCAGAGTGTTGGTTGGGCAATTGGCAACTAGGAGCCAAAATTAAGGACAAAATTAAGTATTCCCATATTCTGAATACTGGAGACCAGGCATCGCTAGCAGGATTTAATAAGAGTTAGACAAACTGACTCTGCATCCCCCTGCTCCGCCCCCACCCCCCACCCCACCATCTGAGACTGAACCACTCCTCATGCCCAATCCACTGAAAATTTCAACTAGACTAGGGAATATGGACGTGTTCTTAGAGCAATAAGTCTTTGGCCTAGCAGAAAGTGCTGTGGCACCCTCTTTGAAACCAGAGGGGGTTCTCTGAGGACCATCTGCAGAGGTTGGCATTAAAAGAGGAGAATGATATTTTATTTCTTAGTCATCACACCAGTGCCTGTGCAGGTAAGGGAACAGAGAATCAAAGTGACATGATGGAGCATAGAGAGGTGAGGCAGTGGAGCAGACTGTACCCACCTGGTGGCATGGCAGCAATGTGTGGGTTTCCTAGGGGTCAAGAAGCCTCCATGGGAAGCAACCGAACTTGAGCTGACTTGCCAGTAACCTACGCAAGAGGCTGTAGGGATAACTCTAAAAGTAAGAGCCGAGGGGATATTAAAGGGCAGGGTGCAGACTTCAGCCTGGGGAGGCTCCTCATAAGTCTCTAAGGAACCGTCACACATGTACCCAGTGTGGAGATGTCTGCCACACAGAGGCCCATATGCAGTGTTAGCCACGAGGAAGCCACAATACAGCACGGAAGTAGACATTGGTCTCTTTTTATCTATGCTTCCACTATAAGCCCAGATCCCCAAGCCACCACTCAAGGGTGAAGGGAGGAGGAGTAAAGGAGGAGACCAAAACCCTTCTCCATTGTAGGGTCCGGCCATAAGTGCCTGAGCTACAGGAAGGGAGGAGCTGAAAATGAAGTTTTTAATTGGACTGGACTCCTTTATAATGTAGTCATTTCAAAGTTGGGAGTTGCCCAGGATGTTGCTAAGGGAGGGGAAAGGAAGATTCAGCAGAGCAAACTTAAGGTAGTAACTAGAAAAAAAGAAAAAGACATTTTAGTTTGTACTCTACTGAGTTCAGGCTGTTTAGAATGGATATTACATATGCTTCAAAAATGTGTGTAATAACTGCAGCTTACCCACACAGCTTTGCATTCTTTTCAAATATACAGAAAATTTTATGGGATGATGTTGTCAGGAACCAAGTAGCATCTTTAAAATCTTCCATTACTGCGTGTCCAAGGGATGAAACTGAGAAAACCTGGGCCAGCAAAAAAGGCAGCCCTATCCTTTCTTCTGATTTTATCTTTTGCCACAGCGGGTATCTTGGCGTCTGATCTACCAGAACGAAGATCTGTGATTCCAAGCCAGGTAGTTCACTTTTGCACAAGAAATCCTGACTGATAGATTTAAACTATCAACATTTAGTGAGTGCCTTCTGTGATAAATACCACAGGGATTAAAAGTATATAAAAATGGTCCCTACTTTCAAGGAGGTTACAATCTTGATAAACATATACTCATCAAAGATAGGAGCGTATCTGACAAGTGCCAAATGAACGGAAGTGACATCTAACATACCATATGAATTTAGATTGCCTAGGTATCCTCTTGCAGGGGTCATCAGATCAGAAAAGTTGAGATTTCAACAGTGCCATGAAGGATGGGTAAGAATAAAATCAGCAGAGACTAAAGGACTGTGACCTCAGCCAATGGGCAGAGATCAGGGTAGTTTGGAAGTCACATTTGAGGACATTGAATCCCCCCAAACAATCTGCATCAGCCTACTTTTCTTTGCAGGTACTGAGCTGCAAACTCAAACAGGTTAAAAAATAAAGGGCATTTACGCGTATTAATTAGCTTATGTCACTGAAGAGAACTAGAGGCTTCAGAGGTGAGCTAATTAGAGCTATCGTTCCATTTCTCTGTGATTTTCATAGCCCTCTTTTTACCTTCAGCCTGGCATTCTTAGTTGCAAGACGATTCTTCAGGTGTATGAGTTATCTATTGCTGCATAACAGATTACCTCCAAACTTAGTGGATCAAGGAATAAACACTTATTATCTCACCGTTTCTGTGTAACAGGAATCTAGGCATGGCTTAACTGAGAGAGGCTTTGTCTCAGAGTCTCTCACAAGGCTGTGGCAATCAAGATGCCAGCTTGGCTGTGATCATCTGAGGCTTCACTGGGATGGATAATCCACTTCTAAGTTCACTCATGTGGCTGTTGGCTGCGGCTTCAGTTCCTTGTCATATGGACTTTTCTATGGATTTCTTATAACATGGCAGTTAGCTTCCCCCAGAGCAAGTGATAGAGAGAGAGAGAGAGAGAGAGAGAGAGAGAGGGAGAGAGAGAGAGAGAGGGAGAGAGAGAGAGAGAAAAGAAGAAGGAGAAGAAGGAGGAGGAGGAAGAGGAGGAGGAGGAGGAGGAGATGGAGAAGGAGGAGGAGGAGGAGAAGGAGAAGAATGGAGGGGAGAGAACCCAGTATGTTATAACGTAGTTTTAGAAATGATGTACCATCACTTCTGCCCTATTCTGTTGGTCACACAGACCAACCCTAGTACATTGTGAGACGGGGATTATACTAAAGTGTGAATATCAGGAGGCTGGAATCATTGGTGCCATCTTGGAGTCTGGGTACCACATCTGGCCTATATGATTCCTTGTTCATATCCAGAACAAAACAGTTGCTTTTTTTTTCAGCCGTTGAAGAAAATTTAACAGATTTGCTCTGATTGTACCATCCTTAAACCAATCATAGCAGCTGGGTGAATTGGTTTAGGGATAGAATGAAATAATTGGCTTAGGCAAATTAGGATCCACCTAGAGCTGGAGATGTGGTTTGCTGCCACTCGAACAGCATGGTTGCTCTACAGAAAAGAGTGCATAGTATAGTATGTTGGGGAGACACCCACAGAGTTCTCTATAGTCTACCTGTGGCTACTTAGCATCCATACGTATTCTCCTTCCTACCCACACATGGTTATATTTACAAACTCTCTCCAATGGGAGACAATCCCAAGTCTAATTTAAGCTTTAAGTCCAGGATCTCTGTGTGTTCTTCCGTCCTCTTTACAGTCTAATAATCTAAGGGGTCCACTTCTAGTACAACGAATATCCAACTGTGGAGAAAAAAAACAGGATAACTTCAATAAAACTCTCTTTTAAGAAAAAAAGAGGCTCGAATAAAATACATAGCTTTGCCTGGTGCACAGCATGTCTCATATCCCACTGGATAGGAATTTTAAATTCTCCTTGCCCTGGCTGGAAGACAGAGTCTGGGTAGAGAAGGTAGGAAGTAAGGTCCCAGGCACTAATCGCTGCCAGATTGTTGAGGACCTTTTAGGATTTTAGCCTGTAGGCGATGGAGAAAGAAAGAAAGAATCATTGAGGGTTTTTGACTAGGGTAGTGATGATCAAAATTGCTTTGGTAAAATTAATTTAGAGGTGCTATGCAGTGTGAATTTGCAAATCCCCTTAAAATAATGCCCTGGAGACAAGTTTCCTCTCATAAACTGAAAGTGATGCTTGAAAAAGAAATGCTAACAGATTCCACAGTAAAAGTCCACGTAAATCCTAGGTTTTTTCTCTTTCCAAATAGAAATTATAAGTTGTTTCAAGGCACCTGCATAGAACAAACAGGGTGGTTCATGTTGTGTCATTTCCCCGGCATTAATTCCAAACTAGAATGAATGAGCTCTAAGAAAAGGTTTGTAATAGAAGGTAGAGTTGCTAGATAAAGAATGACAGGGGTAAGTTTAACTTGAAAAAGTGAGAAAAAAATTAGAAGGGAAAGCATTTTTTAGATAACAATAACCCTTCATTTACCTGTACATGGTGGAGAAAATGATAAAAAATTACAGTATGCATTATTTTACTACTGTAAATCTTATGTAAGTGAACAGGTTACAAGTTTGTATAGGCTGTGAAAACATTTGTATTTTGAAAAAGGATCAAAGTTGGGGGGTAAGTGAAGACGGGAGCCTGCAGCATCACTTGCTATTGTGTGGGGCCTTTACTAGTTCAGGATATGAAGGGATATCTTTTTCATAGCAAAAAAGCCTATGGGACATCTCAGAGGGCCTGGAAGAAATCTAAGATGGAAAGTGGTGAAAAAACGGATTATTCCTATTTGAAATTTCAGGTATTAGGATTGAATTTGTATTTGACTTATTCCTGAGAAACACGTGATAGAAATACCCCCACAATCAAGTTGTTTTTTTTCCTCTAGTCTACAGACTTGAGTGAGTATGGGTGAGTGAAATGTATAAAAGAAAACATTTTTGAGGTAGGAATAGATTCATCACTGAGTTTCCCTGCCAAATTCAGAATTAGATAGTGGAAAAATTCTATTTATTTTGAGTTTGTGAATCTGCCAGCAAACTGTTGGGAAAAATAAAGACAAGCCAGATGATCACTTGGGTTATGGAATGAACCATACATGACATATGACTGAAATTTTTTAGAGAAAAATATAGTTTTTCCTACTTTTATTTCCCTTCTTTTATTTTAGTTTGGAGTCCTTAATAACTTTGATTTGCAGCATGCTTTTCGATTATACTGAACTATAGTAGCAAAATGGAAAACACAGCATATTGCAATGTTGAAATCAACCTTAAGAGTCAGGAAACTGAAAATATCAAGTTTCCATAGTAACACTAATTTAGTCAGATCACACATGTTGTTTCTGAGCCATTAGTTTACTCTTATGATGTTAAAAGAACATAATATTTATTCTGTAATGTGGTTTAGTTAATATTACAATGCGAAACAATTTCATATTTTCTGCATGTACATTTTAAATCACTTTATTTATGATAGACTTGACATTTGAGTGCTTGTACTATTTTGGAAAATGTAAAAACATTGTAAAAGTTTTTTTTTTAAGTTTCTGAAGTTAATTAAACCAGAAATCATGAACCTATCATGATTTAGAAAGATATAAGATAATGAATGATGAACTGGATTTTGAAAGTTTGCACCAGGATTTTTTGCTGAATTTATGCAAATTTATTTGGTCTTCCAAACTGGGTAGCTTTGACGTGATCTGGTTGTAGTTTCCACAGTTACCATATTCTATCTGGTGTATCCTTGATATCTACTAGAAATTTGTCCCAAGTCCTTTTTTAATTCCCAAATTGATGAATACGACTAGAGCTCTGTCTGTAGGCTGACTTTTGGGGCCCACTTTTCCTGAAAGAAGCTTTTTCCTCCACAACTTTATAGGAGTTACTCCAAAGATAATGATCTAGAAAAGGGAAAATCTGCCTTTTCAGTGGGCCCTCTCCTGGTGCACACACAAAACACGTTTCCACAACTGGTCCTCACATACTGGTCTTGTATGGTGTGGGGTTCGAATTTGCTCCTTAGTAAAATAACAAAAACTACAAGTCATAGTTTCATGGTCCACTCATGATTATTACATTGATTTTCAGCAGTTAAATAACCTTACATTCCTGGGATAGATCCTACTTGACCACAGTATATAATTCTTTTTGTATGTTGCTGGAGTTGGTTGGCTAGTATTTTGTTGAGGACATTTACATCTATATTCATAAGTGATATTGATATATAGTTTTATCTTCTGCTGACATTTGTGAATATTAGAGTGTACTCTATACAAGTTCTCATTCAGTGCGCTCAAATTAGTAAAAACAAGTTAATTCAATGAAAAATGACTCATGCTTTTTGATAGATACTGTGAATATGAATACAATTTATTTGGTTGACTGACTTGATCGCTTCTTGCCTATCTGAGCACAAGTAATGCTAGAAATTAAATTCAATTCAAGAAGTATTTGTTGAATGCTTATGCTAGGCATTGTGCTAGGTACCGGGGATATACCGATGAGCAATGAATTGGTAGTAGCAGTAATAGTATTAGGTTGGTGCAAAAGTAATTGTGGTTTAAAAGGTTAAAAATAATGGCAAAAACTGCAATTACTTTTGCACCAACCTAATAGTAGTACGGTAGTAATAAGTTGCATAGTGGGCAAAAGTACTTGGATTTGACGCCTACCTCTACTACTTCCTAATTGACAGGCCACAGGCAAATGACTTAACCTCAGTTTCCTCATACATGAAATGTGGCTATAAATAGCATGTAATTCATAGGATTGCTGTAAGGATTAAATTAAGTAATATGTGTAAACAGTACTGGCAGTTGGTAATCACTGCATACAGTTTAGCTATTATGACTATTTTTATTATTATTTGCTTTTCATGTGCCAGAACTTACTTACATGACTTCATTTAATTTTCACAACAACCCTTTTGAGGAGGTTGGTATTACCTCCATTTTTATAGCTTAGAAACCTGGGCTTATAGAGGCTAAGTGACTTGCCTGAGATCATCGATGTGTTAGCCAAATTAATTCACACCCAGAATATGCTTGACTGCCAAGACAGTGTTCAAATATATTACTCTATCTAGCCTATCCCTGGCTTAAAGTAGCTCTCACCGACTTTTTCCCAGGAAGCCCTGTCCAATAACTAGCTTAGATTCTTTTAAGTTTCCAGAGGAAGAATTTTGGTGCCCTATTCCAGTAACTTGTTCTCCTAAAGTTCGTTAGAAAAAAAGTCTATTGTACTTGAACTCTATTTCTTCCTTAGGATGGAGAAGAAAACATATTTACCCATGTGGCAACCTAAAATCCATACAGTCCAGTATTTTCTCTTATTGAGACAGAGAATTCATTGTTCAGTGGGGGAAAACAGAAATTATATAGGAAAGCTTTGTTTTTCTGCATGTCTCTTTAATGTTAAAAAGCTCAGGTGTAGAACTGAATCTTTTGTTGTCTGTTTGGATAATCTTTCTGCTCTTGACTTTGATCCTGTTTCAATATTATTTTTCAGGGCCTTCTAACTGCCTGCTCATGGGTTAGATTCCCACCTTGCTATAGTTTTAAATGCTCTCAGTTTTCACACCACATAATGGGCAGAAGAAAGAGGTCATGGGAAGGTGGGAAGAGGGTTAATAAATGTGAAGGCAAAGGTATAAACATTTAGGACCAAAGTGAGCTCACAACTTCTCTTGTGTAGAAATAGCTTTCCTGTGGTTAAATAAATAAATAAATAGCCTATCATTTCTGGGGAAAGATGACAGAACTTTGGATGCTGAAGCATCAGGGGAAGGAATTTAAGTAGACTGAGACAAAAAGAAAGTGATGCAGAATAAAGGTAGCGTAACTCTTGGGCTTCTACCAAGAGACATCCCAGGACTTACCAGTAGTCTTATATGCCTTTTATGATGTAGAAAACCAACCTGCTTCTCCTAAGAGAAGAAATTATTCAACATTTCCTTTATTTTCCCCTATCCGGTGACTCTTATAGGTAAGGTTTTTAAACCCTAGATCAAGGGATTGGGCTAATGTTGCCTCCTAAAAATAAAGCCTTATGAACAGTATATACTTAGAATTGAAGTTCTCTGTGAAAGATGGACGAATACTTAAAACCAGGCAATTTTCTGAAAGG
This sequence comes from Rhinolophus ferrumequinum, assembly GCF_004115265.2. NCBI lineage: Eukaryota > Metazoa > Chordata > Mammalia > Chiroptera > Rhinolophidae > Rhinolophus > Rhinolophus ferrumequinum. The sequence continues at coordinate 32,077,175 of NC_046296.1, read as the reverse complement.
AAAAAAAAAAGTCTTTATTTTAAAGTAAAAAAATTCCAGTGCATATCAAGTATGACACAAAGCTGATACCCACCCAGTGGCCAGATATGTTTTCCTGAGGGATTTCGTTGTGTTTATTCCTCTAGCATTTTTTCATTCCTGACTTTTGGGGTGGCCCTTCTGTGAAGAGTTTCCTCATCCCAGCTGTTATGATGTTTAATCTAGAGTTGCCAACTTCTGATCTGGCGGTTCCAAGACTGGGTGAGGAAAACAAAGCTTTTCAGTATTTCTGAATCCTGTCCCCCACCCGCATTGGAATTAATGCTTTCATCTCTGGTCAGTCCTAAATTGTTTTCAACCCTAGCTTCATCTCTTCTCTCCCCCGGAATAGCAGAGCAATTACTAATGGTAAAGATCCATGTCCATGTCCAGTGTTCACATTACTTATGGCCCACACAAATCTTCATTTATTTCTCTTTTCCTTTTCTATCCCTCTCCTTCCCTCCACCCAAGTAAATTATGGTCGTTTTCTTTTGGGGAAATATTTACTTGAAAGAGCTTTTTTTTTTTTCAATATAAAAATTAGATTTTGGGTTTTAAACTAAACTAGGGTGTATATTTTCTTAGGAAAAACAGGCTAATCTTTAAACAAGAGAATCATCTGGTTTTGATCCTAATGTTAGTCCATGGGAGGGCCTGACACTTCCAATAAGGCAAGTTGTGGCATTTCATTTTAGAGACACACAAAGATGACTATTCCCCACTCCCTCTTGCCCTTGGCCTGAATTGTTTAATGATAAGGTGGAGTGCTCCTGACCCGTTTTGTGTTTCATACCTGGCCTGCTGCAGGACTAGGCAGATAAGGAATTCGGGGTAAGCAGAATTAACACTTGAAGGCAGAAAGCAAAGTATAGATATAGATGAAGAAACAACCTCTTTAACCAAATGTGGAAAGGCATAAATTTCACAGTACTGTTCCATGTTGCTTTCTTCTGGTACATTCAACATGGCTATCTACTGTGAATGAATCTACATCTGGCAATGGAAAGTATTTAGGAGATCAAGTGGTTCTTTGGTTCTCCTAGTATCCCCAAGTATCTGGTACAATATGGCTGTTCCCACATGGCTTTGTTTAAGAACCCCGCCCTCAGAGCCCCCACTGATTTGCTTTTAGGTAATGCCCCATGCTCTGAATATTTTTCTTGACCATGGATGGTAAGGATGGTAATCCTTACGCTCTGAATATTTTTCTTACCATGGATGGTAAGGATGGTAATCCACTACCCTGAAGTAATTTAGTGTCCCCTTCCCTTATACAAATCGCTCCCAGTCCTGTACAGTTAGCTAGCTGGTTGGAAAAATATTAGCATTAACGTAATATTTTGCATTAACAATAGGAATCTTTTAGAATTAATTCCTTGTCCCTAAAGACACTCTGCTACTGCAATAAATTAGCGGAAATTTCAGATGATGTCTGGCTAATTGGACAGGTGTCTGGAGTAGGCTGGCCTTCTAGTGTCCTATAGGATCTTATGCATAAGGTCAAAGCTACCTTTGAAACTTCACTTGTTTTCTATTGAGAAAAATTCCTATTACTTCCATCAAAAGGGCATAATGAAAGATTGAAAGAAAAATGCAGATTTGTACAGAAGGCAGGATGGGTCCTTATGTTAAAGCTGTTTTAACAAAACAATCCAAAGATTAAGTGGTGTCCCCAATATTTCACAGCAGTCTGGATGAGAAAAACACAGAGATCTATTGTTTTTGTTACATTACTCTACAGCTTTTTGTATTCTTTTTCTATTCCAGGACTTTTGACAACTCTTATTAATGTGTTCTCTTTTTTTCCTCTCTCTGTCTCACCTGTATTATTTATATTTTTGTTTCCATATATAAGAGAATAGTCCTTCCAAATAGTCAACATTCCTATAAAAGATTTTTGTTTGTTTGTTTTGTTTTGTTTTAAATATGAAGGCAGGAATCTACTTTTGGTAGAATGGAAAATATTCAGGAGTCACATTTATACTATTATTGATATTGACATTGCTTGACTCATCCCTGAAATAACAGATATGGTGGAAACGTTTTATAAATAAAGCTTGTGTTAAGTGGATTCATATATTTGACTCACAGACTAGACATGACTTCTTTGGAATTTTTGTGTGTATGAAAATAAACTTTGTGCACCATACACCTGTATTTGTATAATAACTCACTTCGGCTGAATATAAGAAAATAATTCCTTCCTGTTAAATCATTAAAATATGCTTCTTAATGGATAACTAAGAAAATGGCCTTATCTAATTAAGATTTTTTTCCCCCTAGAGTATATATTCATATTGCTGTTCTCCAAATTAGAAGATAAATAAAAACAGAAACTGATCATTTTAAAATTAGTATCACAGTTTTAAGAAAGATCTTTTCCATTGCTTTCTCATTTTTATATAAGTTGATTAGCTTCATTTGGCTATTTTACAGATATTAACATTTTCTGTTCTTCGATTTGATTAAAATGTGGTAGAAGACTAATGAAGTATTTCTCTACCCTTTAATTCTTGTCTTAAACCTACACTTAAACTTCTTTTCATTTTTTAGAACTAGCTTAATAATGATTTGAAATTAGCAAGAGATTTAGAAATTTTCAATGCTTTAATAGCTTTTATGATCAAATAATTACACTTACTACTTCCTTAGATTAATTTATCTCACTATAAATGAGTTATTGATTAAATTTAGAAATTTAGGAAGCTATTGGAAATTTTTTTAAAATACCAATTTAATATAAAATTCTACATTATTGGATAACTTTTTATTCTAACCTTGTCTCTATAATACTTCCAATTTATTTTAGGAATTTAAAAAAGAATATCATTATGATGTACATTCTACAGGTGTTAGATTCAGTATTTTATATGTTTTATATATATATATATATATGTCTATTAGGTTAGTTTGTTATCTGTGCTGTTCAAATACTTTGTCCTATTTTTCCTCTTTTTTTTTTTTATCATGTACTGAAACATGTTAAATCTCTCAGCATAATTGTGGAGTTGTTTATTTCTCTTTCTAGTTCAGTTTTTGCTTTACATATTTTGAAGTCATGTTATCAGGTGCACACAATTCTAATATTGCTTTCTTGGTCATTGAAATTCTTATCATTATGTTTGACACATCTGTTCTACATTTTTTTCTCTCCTTGTTTGCTTTTTTCCAGATTGACCAAGTATATTTCTTTTAAATTATTTTCTTTTTTTCCCCTCTACTAGCTTGGTAGTATATACTTTATATACTTTATATATTCTTTATATATACTTTTTTATATACTTTAGTTTTATTCATTTAATAATTAACCTATACATTACAATAGGCATAATTTACTTATCAAATCTAAAGTTAATAAAAACTTTATCCTTCTTCCAGATATTACAAGCAAATAGGTATTTCATTTTCCCCAAAGTTGGGGATACCAACTTTATTTTTTCCTCCATTTTTGACTTTTTGGGTAATTTTAAATCTATTACTCCATAGAAAGGGACAAGGCAATTTATAGGAAAACATAATAATTTAATATTGTTAGATACAATTCTTACAACAGTTTTAACTAGAAAATCAAAATTTACTTACATGTCTCTTCCATTGATTTTCAGAGCTGCTAAGGAACATTTCAGTCAGTGTATGAATTCTTATGTTTAGACTTCTAAAGATTTTTTAAATAAATAGTGAATTATAAGGGTGGATTTTAAATTTTTTTTTTTTTTTTTACTTTAGCATCTTTATTATAATGGAACAATTCCAAGACAAATATATTCACTTATCCTGTGTAGCACTTGGTGGGCACTTCTAATCTGGATTCCTGTATGTCTTTTATTTTGGAAAAGTTTATGCCATTTCCTCAATGTTCTCTTTGTGGCTCTTCCATTAGATATATGTTGGAGACTCCCAATTGATCCTCCATATTTTTAAACTGCTTTTTCGTACTTGTGTTTTTACTTCTATCTCACTCTAATAGGCTCTTGGTAAATTGCTCAGTACTCTTCCATTTTATTAATTCCCTCATCTTGATTTCATCTATTAAAGTTTTAACTAATTTATTTTCTTCCAGGATTTCTGGGTTTTTTAATGGTATTATCATTTCTTGTATATACACACATACACACACACATACATATAGAGCTTGCCAAAAAAACATACACATTGTAAGAAAGGAAAAAAAACTGTATTGAAATTGTAACACTCAATATACACTGATAACAAAAGAGGAATACAAGTCATGTTTGACTTCTGCCATTACACGAGGTGCTCAAAGGGGTTACATGCCATCAGCGTCCAGACCCTTCTGATTACGGCGAACAACTGCTTGAGCGTAGATAAAATGTGTGTACATTTTATTGGCACCTCGGGTATATGTATGTAGTTAGCTATTTGCCTAATAGGGATGGATAGAGCGTGCTGCAGTTATTAGTACTTATTATGTCTCATGCAGCCTTAAAATGCTTTAACGTTTTAAGAGTTTGTGTTCCATGAACTGAAAATAATTTCCTAGGCACATCTTTATTTAATTTTCCTACATGTTCTAATGGTGGATAACATTAAAAATTTCACATTGTATTTAGCTTGATGGAAACCTGCCAAAAATAGTCATTGAAGACAGCTTGTTTAATTAGCGTTTTTCTGTATGATTATAATTGTGACCGTGGTGGCAGTTCCTGCAGACTGTAACATGGCCAGAGAATTAATTAGAAACACGCCACCAAGGCTTGGCATATGTATCAGTTTTCTCTTGCTGCTGTGACAAATTGCGACAAACGCAGCAGCTCCCAATATCCATTTGTTATCTAATAGATCTGTAGAACTGCAGTCTGTCATGGCTTAGCCGGATTCTCTGTTTAGGGTCTCGCAAAGCCAAAATCCAAGGGTCGGTAGGGCTGCATTCCTTTCCAGCTGTTATTAGGAAGAATCCTTATCCGCACTGCTTTAATTATGCCTTTTTATTTTCTGTGTTTCTGATGCTTTGCCATCTGGGACCTTGCCGACTCTGGAGTGACTGCTCATCCCAGGAGTAGCCAAGTCCTAGAGATAGTAAATGATACACCTGCAAAGGTACCTTTCATATGTAAACTAACCAATCCCAGACCCCCACCACCTCCTCTATTGGACGGTCACACTCAGGACCAGTGTTCCCTGCCCTCATCACCTCAGGGCAGGTACTAGGCAACGAGGGACAGCGCCTGTGCTCTGAGCCTGCTGAAATTATTCAAACTAGTCAATCCTAAACCTGTTTACCCTGCCTTGCCATCGCTCCCCATGGAAACCACAATGAAGGCAATTGCACACATTTTCCCCTACTTCCTCTTCCTCCTGACCAACCCTGGTGCTTCTCTGTGTGGCTTTGTGTGGTGTGGTGTGACCCCTGTTCTTGGCAACTGTGAGTAACGAACTATCTTTCCAATGGCAATTGTCTCCTGATTTGCTGGCCTCACCATACCTGAATAATAATCCCTTTGAATCCTTTTGGCACCCTCTTCTGCCATATTTCTCTGATTCCTTCTTCTGCTATTAAGGACTCATGTGATTACACCGGGTCTAGTCCAGAATAATCTTGGATATTCTTGGATACCCCAGAATAATCTCCCTATTTTAAGGTTAGATGATTAGTAATCTTAATTACATCTGCAACATCTTTTTACCATGCAATATAACATGCAATATAATATAACCATGGGAGTATTACCAGGGAGCAAAGATCATAGAGGCTAAAATTCTGCCTACCACAGAGTTTTAGAAGTTAAATAAGAAATACTGCCTTCAAAATTTGCTTTGGGAGAATATCATGAGAAGTTGTAGTATGTCCTTAACTGTTCACACTGCTGGCTGCAGACTCTCAGTTTATCTGTTCAGAATTTCTGCGACCAAGATAGCTTTAGATAATTGTATGACTGAAAGAATCACACTGTAAAGAATTACTCAGGTACTAGTTTTGTGCCTATCATGCATAAGACCAACATATCAAGCTTGCTTGATGCTCAGACTGTACTCTCTATTTGAAGTTTCTTATAGTTCTCTAAGGGGTTTTTTAGGTGTTTCTGTGTCCCTCCACACTCATTTACCCCCCACAGGGCTCCTTAATATGCATCATATTTTTTCCATCAGTGTACTTTTATACTGACTTTGTCTGCTTTCTTATATACTCACTGGGGGAAAAGTTCTGAGGCATAATTATATGTTGATAGTTTAAAATGTCTGACTTACACTGCCTAGTACACAGTTAAAAATACCTTCTCCTCTGCAATTAATACAGGACCAAATAACGCAAATGTAAAACATTTCAGAAGCAAACATTTTCCAAGATCATTTTACCCTGTTACTCCAGGGGGCTTTCTGAGATGGTCAGAAATGTGTTCTGTTTGCTCTGTGACTGATGGTTCTTGCTTCCTCTATCCTTGCTTTCCTATGCCCTTTTCTCTTCTCTCCTCCTTTCTTCCTCATTTTCCCCCCTTATATCTGTTTCTTTATTTCCCCTTTATTTTTCTATTTTCTACTTTTTTCCTTATGTGCATCCTAATCTTGATTTATGGATTTCACCACTGTATGATTTTATCATTCACTTTATCTTAGATTTTCAATTTCCTTGGAATACCCCTTTACTTTTTCTTTTTATTATGTGTTTTCAACATTGTTGTCTTATATCATCTTTTCTTCAAACACAGTATCTTCATTCAGAGCATCCCGTGCAACCAATTTCTCTTTGGCAAATAAATCTATGATATCTGCTGAATTCTATTTCTAGGTGCGGTAAGAGAATTAAAATTAATGATAAAATAATTGACAATGTGAACTTAGATGTAGATATAGGGTCTTCCTCATCCAGAGTGACAATCGTGTTTTCTCAACTTGATCTTTAATTTTCTAACTTCAGAATATTACACATTAGAATAACATGATGAGGACAGATAACCACTCGGAGGTTAAGTGTTTTTCATTTTCTTGCCAAAACAGGAGGGCATGGCAGCCTTACGAGTTGGCTCAGGTTCAGAGACATGCTTCTCATGGTTTTCATGCCTTTATAAAAGAAGTTCAGAGTTGCTCCAGCTCTAACATCTCATATGCCAAGAGTTCTGAATTTATCCCTGTAGGGTACACTGTGGTTAGTACACTATGTGCTTAATGAGTCTCTGTTTGGGAATAAAACTTGACTCTAAACTGTCATTATTTTCCCAGTGTAAGTAGATTTACTGTAGCCCTCCCACTTGCTTAGTATGCGGCTATGTTGCTGCTTTAATTCCTGAAAGACTGGGAGAGTTTTCATTTGGCTGTGGTAGTTTCAACAAAATCAAACTTGGCCTTTGCAAAATCATTTTGCTTTTAAGAAGTCAGGCCTGGCCTTTGAAAACCCTTAGGATCTTTTGCAAGAGAGAAATATTCTTTTGTGAGAGTCAAGTCCAATTTTTATTTTCTCTTTCTAAACTGCCACTATCGTGGGAAATCCAGGCAGAGAGATCGATTTCCCTTGTTTTCAGACTTAAAGCAGTACTATGCAAATGGATAGTATTTTGCCTGTGTTAGAATCCTTCTAACATTTTTCTCCTGTTACAAATATAAAAACAAACAAGACATTTTCCTATTTAACCAAATGATTCAGGTCACTTCTCTTTGTCTCTTGGTTAGAAAGAGTGTACTCTTTTACCTCAGCTGCAGAAATGGGCTTCTCTCCCTGAGTATTCATGGTAGTTGGGTGGGACAACTGATTTGATGCAATGAGGCTCCCATAACTGTGGTGTTTGAGAGATATTTTCTGTTAGAGTTATATAGTAGTAAGATACTGTCTACACTAAGCTAACAATTGAGATTACTGACTTGATATATAGGATTCATATTCAGATTTTCCCCCTTTCAAAGTCTAAGATTTATAGTACATTGAGTCACTGTACACTGAAGATTTTGTGTAAGTATAAAAGATTATCTATTTATCTGTCCGTCCATCTATCCATCCATCCATCCATCTAAATTTCCACAGTGTGAAAACAATTAAAGGATAAAATGTAGCAGGAAAGATTTAAGCTTAAAATAAGGTAGAATTTCTTGAGTGCTGAGATAGGTAAGGGACTTAGCACTGATTGAGAGTTCACTCTCTAGCAACACTTTACATATATCATCTTATTTAATTCAGTTCACTACCACATGAGGGAGGTATTATACTCATTTTATAGATAAAACCCATTTAAAACCCACTCAGAATTAGAAGTATTTAAGGTGATTGAGAGTGGGGAAGTCAGTCAGGATTTAATACCAGCTCTGTCTTTCTCCAAGGTTTATGCTCTTTTCAGCACAACAATAGCAAGGTTGGTTTTTGAGGGTTCCCCCACTCCATGAAAAGTCTTTATATTCTTATTCACACAGTCCAGGATCATTTAATTAAAGTCTGGAGATGAAAATAATGGAGAGAGAACTCTCCTGGGTGTCAGGAAATCTGGGTTCTAGGGCTGGCCCTAGTTTCCACATGTGAAAGCAGAAGTACAGCTGTTGGCTTTGCCTGGACTTGGTCAGTTTTTAAGACACTGTTTCCAGGCAAGGGTGTTATTACTGAATAAGGAAATGTTAGCCCCGGTTTTATTTTGGGATAGGAAGAACATGATTTATGGTTTTCCCACTGCCATTCACTTTACTTAATCCCCTACTCTTGGTCGAGAGTGGTTACTTGTTAAAATTCACAATTGCATGAATTAAGAAGACATAACTCAAGTCTTCTGCCTTGCTTAGGGTGCCACAGAACTGGAACAAAGAAATCATGTAAATGACTCCTGTTTCGTAGTGAAAAGTAAAGAACATCATAACTTTTGGATTCAATCCAGGATCATAGGTCTTATTGCTAAACAGGTCCTCATGAAATGATCTAGCTCAGTCCTACTTTTGGGCAGGCAAGTTTTCACTCCTACTTTATAGGTAAAACAACAGAGGCTAAGAGGTTGTACAACTTACCCAAGGTCACAGAGGGGTGCCACAGAGAGGGAGGAGAGAGTAGAACCACCTTAGAGTACAGTGATCTTTCTACTGCAAAACACCTAAGCGAGTTCTGCTTTTGGAGATGTCTCTTTCCTATAGGAATGCTTAGTTTTGCATTCCACACCCAGGGAATGGTCTCTTCCCTGGCTTCCTAAATCAACCACCATGTTCAATCTAAAATGATAACTAAGTCTCTCTGAAGTAAAAGGCTCTTGCATAATAGTTCCCTCTAACAGATGTTAAAACATCTGCATTGCATCTGCTGGCCCCAGATCACCACATCCAGAACACTTGGATAAATCCTCTGGTTTCAGAACCAGGTTGTTTATTGCTTTTCAACAAAAGTTCATTCACCAGCCAATATTTTCATTTCAGGTGTTTAGAGGCTGCTATCTAATTTATCATTCAATAAACTAAAATGTGAAAACAATTTGCAAGTCTCTGCGTATACCTGGTATATGTGTCTGCATGCACCACTCCAACACTTCACGTTGCTCTGTGCTGGAATGGTCCTCGTCACTGCAAGTTCTTGACAGCCACTTGTTAGGGAAGTTGTGCAGGGATCCATGCATCAGTTGAAGACAGATAAATTTGTGGATTCTCTCAATCCTGTGAAGCTGTGGTTTTGTGATATCAACATTGGTCAGTTGAGAGAAGTGGATAACCCCTTGTCAGTGAGAGTATAGCTACTTTGTGTAGTGTGTGTGTGTGTGTGTGTGTGTGTGTGTGTGTGTGTGTGTGTTTTAAATGGGGCTTAGTTTTTAAATGCCTCATGAACTTCCATTGGGAGCTTTGTATCTCCAAGTGCTGTTGGATATTAGCACAGAGGCCTGAGAAATGATAAAAATAGGATAAATTTGTCATTTTCACTGCTTGGCTCTAACCATGTTCCCCTTATTTTATCTTCACCTTCATGGTCTGATTAGTGTCCATGATTTGGCTGTATCAAGCTATTTCTACAAAGATCCACATAATAAATACTTTAGGCTTTCCAGGTCACATAAGTTCTCTGTTGCATGTTCTTTTCTTCTTTTTCCTTCTCTTTCTCCTCCTCAATCCTCTAAAATTGTAAAAACCATTTTTAGCTTGCAGGCAGTACAAAAATAGGCTGAGTCTGCATTTAGCCCAGGGGCTTATAAATGGCAAACTCCTGATATATACTGTAATTTTTTTTTAAAACAAGTTCCCTATTATTTGACATGTTGTTTGCATTTTTCACTATTCAGTGCTGCAGTGAGAAAGTTCTACTACTCATGTCTTTGTTCGTGCATACCAACAGAATTCTAGAAGTGGAATCAATGGTAAAGGGTATTTGCATTTAACAGTGGGACTGGTATTGCCAAATTAACCTTTGCAAAGGTTGTACCATTTACACTTCCACTAACAATGTATGAGAGGGCTATTGCCTATACCTTTGTAAAAACTCAATATTATCATACTTTTTAACTCTTGCTGATCTGATGGATAAAAAAAATAGGGTTTCACTCTATAAAATTGTATTTTCCTCATTCCTAGTGATATCAGGAATCTTTCCACATTTTACAGCCAATTAAATATACTTTTCTGTGACTTTCTGATTCATTTTTCTTCTTGTTTCTTTGTTATTAATTTGTAGGAGCTCTCATTAATCCTTCCTCTGTTTTATGTGTTGCAAAATGCCCACCTAGTCTGTCACTTGTCTTTTAACTCTGTTTAAAAATTCCTTATTTTTTAGACAAACTAATATATATATATATATACACATATATATTACAAACTATATATATGTGTGTGTGTGTATATATATATGTATATATGTGTGTGTATGTGTATATATATATATGTGTGTGTGTGTGTATATATATATGGTGACTTCTGGGGGTGTTGTATCTTGCTTTCGATGCCTTTACTCTCAGATTAGAAGTATGTCCTTTTTGATAGTACATTTGACTAAATTCCTATCAGAATTTTACACAGGAAAAATAATGATTTATCTCAAACAGCATCATGATTTTTTTTGTCTCATCAGGAAACGGCTAAATCTATGGTTCAAGTGTGGTAACTATCCTACTTCTCTGGCTATGCAATAGTTACTGTGAGCTCACGCAATACTGGAGGATATGTGTAATATCTGGTATATGTACCTCCTTACCTTTCTAAAATAAAAATATTATGAATTCTGAAACATATTTGGCCTCGAGGCTTTCCATTAAGGGATTGTGGACTTGTAATAAATATCTTCACCAAGGGCCCAGGCAGACTTAGCATCCTTTTTGCTCTTTATGGTTTCTGGTTTCACTTTCTAATATTATTTTTAATAATCTTGTTGCATATGTATTTTTAGTATGAGCTCTCAGTTTTCTTGGGAATAGGGGAGTGGAAACCCTTTTGGACGATCCATAAGAATCCTTGCCCTTGTGTAATCTCCTATATTAAAGCAAAGCTGATTTGTTCTGTTCTTTTAATCACTAAGCTTTTGGGTGATTTGGTATGCAGAGATAGATAACTAATAAATAATGAATTAATTCTAAAAAAGCATCCACTATTTGGAAACTGTTTTCTGCAGGGCCTCAAACCAACGAGTAGATTTAATGTTGTATTTGATCTCTGCATTGCATTTCCTGCATAATTTGCCTATTGACAAACTCTGGAATTTTATCATTTATTATACATAATACTTAAAAATTTTTCGTCTCTTCTTTCTCTCTTCCCCTCTGACAGAATTGCTGACATAATCTTATTTTCATGAATAATATGTTTATTTAAATAAGGAGTTTCACTAAACTTATTGTGTGACTTTTTAAAAAGAGATTTTTATTAAAAATGTAGTTAGCATACAATGTTATAATACTTTCAGGTGTACACAATAGTTATTCAACATTTATACACCTAAAGAAGTGATCACCATGATAAGTCCAGCAACCATCTGACACTGTACCACGCTACGACAATATTATTGACTATATTCCCTATACTGTACATTACATCCCATGACTTATTTTATACCTGGAAATTTGAACCTCTTGTTCCCTCTCACCTTTCTCCCTTTTAAAAAATTTTCAGTTACAGTTGACATTTAATATTATTTTGTATTAATTTCAGGTGTACATCAGAGTGGTTAGACATTTATATAATTTAAGAAATGATCCCCCTGACTAGTCTAGTACCCACCTGGCACTATATATAGTTATTACCATATCATTACCATATTATTGACTTTATTCCCTATGCTTTACTTTACATCCCCATGATTATTTTGTAATTTCATCTCTTCACCTTTTTCACCCTGTCCCCCAAGCCCCCTCCCATTTATCACCCCTGTAAACTAGTACCCATCTGATACCATACATAGTTATTATATATATTATTGACTATAATCCTATAATCCTTATGCTATAACTTACATCCCCATGACTACTTTGTAACAACCAATTCATACTTCTTTTTTTTTTTTTTTTAATTGGGGAGTATTGGGGAACAGTGTTTTTCTTCAGGGCCCAACAGCTCCAAGTAATTGTCCTTCAATCTAGTTGCAGGGGGCACAGCCCACCATCCCACGTGGGAATTGAACCGGCAACCTTGTTGTTGAGAGCTCATGCTCTAACCAACTGAGCCATCTGGCCACCCCCCAATTTGTACTTCTAAATCCCTTCCCCTTTTTCACCTACCGCCAAACACCCACTTGTCTGGCAACCATCAAAATATTCTCTGTATCTATCAGTCTGTTTTGTTTGTTAATTTTGTTCTTTAGATTTCACATATAGGTGAAATCACATTGCATTTGTCTTTCACTGTCTCACATACTCCACTTAGCACAATATCCTCCAAGTCCATCCATGCCATGGCAGATGGCAAGAATCCATTTCCTTTCCTGGACGAGCAATATTCCACTGTATATCTGTACCATCTCCTCTTTATCCATTCTTCCATCAACAGACATCCAGGCTGCCTCCACATTTTGGCCATTGTAAACAGTGCTGCAATGAGCACATGGATGCACATGTCCCCTTGAAGTAGCATTTTGGGTTTCTTCACGTGGATACCAGGAAGTGGGATTACTGGGTCCTTCTTTGTCTCTTGTATTGCCTTTGTTTTAAAGTCTATTTTGTCTGGTATAAATATTTTTACCCCAGGTTTTTTTTGTTGTTGGTGTTGTTTCCATTTACATGAAATAACTTTTTCCATCTTTTTATTTTCAATTTGTGTGTGCCTTTCAATTTGAAGTGAGTCTCTTATAGGTAGCATGTGTAAGGGTTTTGTTTTCTTATCCATTTAACCACCCTATGTTTTTCATTGGAGCATTTAATCCATTTACATTGAAAGCAAGTGTTGATAGATATGTAGTTATTGCCATCTTATAATTAATATTTTTGATCTTGTTTTTGTTCCATCTTAAAGAAGTCCCTCAAAGATTCCTTGTGATACTGGTTTGGTGGTGATGAAATCCTTTAGCTTTCTCTTGTCTGGGAAGCTCTTTATCTGTTCTTTGATTTTAAATGATAGCCTTGCTGGGGAGAGTAGTTTTGATTGTAGGTCCTTGCTTTTCATCCCTTCGAACATTTCCTGCCAATCCCTTCTGGCCTGCAAAGTTTCTGTTGAGAAGTCAGCTGACAGTCTTATGGGAGCTTGTAGGTAACTAACTGCTTTTCTTTTGCTGCTTTTAGGATACTCTCTTTGCCTGTGCCTTTGGCATTTTAATTATGATGTGTCTTGGTGTGGGCCTGTTGGATTCATCTTTTTTGGGACTTTGTGTGCTTCCTGGGCTTGTATGTTTATTTTCTTCACCAGGTTAGGAAAGTTTTCAGTCATTATTTTCTGAAATAGATTCTCAATCCCTTGCTTTCTCTCTTCTCCTTCTGGTACTTGTATGAAGTGAATGTTGTTATACTGATGTTGTCACAGACATTTCTTAAACTATCCTCATTTTTATGGGTTCTTTTCTTTTTTTTTCTGTTCTGATTGGCTGTTTTCTGCTACTTACCTTTTAAATTGCCGATTTGATCTTCTGTTTCAACTAGTCTGCTGGTGATTCCTTCCCTAGTGCATTCTTAATTTCAGTTATTGTATTCTTCACTTCCGACTGGTTCTTTTTTATGGTTTCTACGTCTTTTTTTTTTAATGCTTTCTATCTCTTTGTTGAAGTTCTCACTAAGTTCCTTGAACATCCTTAAAACCATTGTTTTGCATTCTGTATCTGGTAAGTTGCTTGCCTCCATTTTGTTTAGTTCTTTTTCTGGAGTTTTCTCCTGTTCTTTCATTTGGGACATATTTCTTTATTTTCTCATTTGGGCTGCCTCTCAGTGTTTGTTTCTATGTATTAGGTAGGTCTTCTAGTCTTTCCAGGGCCTCATGTAGTAGAGGTCCTGTAGGGCCCAGTGGCAGTCTCCCTGGTCATCTGAGCCGGGTGTGTGGGTTGTACGTGCTGTTCTGACATAGCTGTGCTTTGATTGCTGTTGGCATGTCAGTAGGTGGTATTGACCCTCAGGCTGATTGGCTGTGGGGTTTGGCCACGTCAACAGCTTGTGGGCTGCTGTGCAGGGAGGCTTACTCCACTGAGTGGGATTCACCCCAGCAGGCTCTGGTGCCTATGGAGACTGCCCTTTGGGTGTGCCGCTTGTGGGGCTAATTGGGTGTTGCTCTGTTGTTCTCTGAAGCCAACCTCCAAGTATGTCCGTTCTGGGACCTCTTGGGAGGGGCTCTGGTGCAGGCCCAGGTACCACTTCCCACAGGCTGTGACTGGCTGGGGAGGACCTAGTAAAAGCCACAAAGTGATCCATGGTTGGTCCTGCTTATGCTGTACCTGCAGGTGTGTTCACGAGGCCACACTGCAAACCGAGGATGGCTGCCACCAGTACTGGGTCTGATAAGGTAAAGCCTCCTGCCTTATGCAAGTTGGGTGAGGTAGAGTCTCAGTGAGTCAGCAGGGTGGAGCAGTGGAGCTCACCAGGCCACTCAGATTCAGATTTGGCCTGTGGGGGAGGGCTCAACACAGGAAAGATGGTGCCTACCTGCTGGCTTCATCGGAGGAGGGCCACACATAGGAAAAATGGGTACTGTCCCTCTAGTCCTTGCTCCAAAGTTATACAACTCACTCTCTCCTGATATGCCTCCTATGCCCCCAGACTCACTGTTTTTCCCCTGAAGCCCAGGGTGAGTGCCTGCATGGGCCCTTTAAGAGAATATCTGGGTTTCCTACAGCCTTTTCTCCCACCCATTTGGTCAGAATCCCCACTGTTTTTCACAGCCAGAAATTGTGGTGGCTCCTCTTCTCGGCACCAGTACTGCAGGCTGGGGAGCCTGGTGTGGGGCTGGGGTCCCTTGTTTCTCCATGGGGAACCTCTGTGGCCAAGACATCTCTCCTGATTTTCAACTGCCACGCTTGGATGTGGAATTAGCCTGGTTTTCATCTCCACCCCTCCTATTAGTCTGGACATGGCTTCTTCTTTATATCCTTAATTATGACACTTCTGTTTAGCCAGATTTTAGATAATTCTCCAGGTTGACTGTTCTAGAATTTAGTTGTAATTTTGATGTATTCATAGGATGAGGCCAGCACAGCATTTATCTATTCTACCATTTTGGATCTCTTTCATGTGACTATTCTGATAGGAAATAGTTTTCTATCGACTACGCATATGTTATCGCTATGTAGCAAACCACTCCCAAACTCAGAATATTAAAACAATGATAATTCACTATTTCTCATGGTTCTATGGATTAGCTGGGCAGTTCTGCTGGTTTTACCCAGACTTCTTTATGGAACTGTATTTGTCTGGTATGTCTGCTGGAATTAAATAGTCTATATGGTCTCATCCTCACATTTGAGACCTTGGTAGGGACAGTTGGAATGCTGGAATCACTCTCTCCATAAGTTTTCTCGTCAGTATTTGAAACCAAGATTTTTTCCATAGTGGCTGCATCCCAAGAGAGCAAAAGTGTAAGCTACAAGGAAAACTTGATATCTAAGCTCTGGAACTTTTACAATGTCATTTCTGTCACATTATAAAGGTTAAAGCAAGTCACGAGGACAGCCCAGGTTCAAAGTATGTAAAAAGGGCCCCTTCCTCTCTATTGGAGAAGCAAAAATATCACGTTGCATAAAACGCATAGGCACAGGGGGACGTTATTATAATGATTTATCACATTAGGAGAAATTATTAATAAATATTAATTTACAAGATTCTAGCAGCCTGCGTTCCTGAACGACAGAACTAGAAGATCCTCCAGAATGACTTATTCATCAAACATACACATATTGAGAATCTACTATGCGCTGTCCCAAGGGAATCAAAACAATCCCTCATGAAGCAAGAAAGATAGTTTATTTTTTTGGTTTCTTCATATGCAGTCCCATAGGATTGTGAAATGAGTGTTCTACATAAATAAGCAAAGCAAGAGATATTTCTTGACTACCTTCTGTGCTAGAATTATGCTATTTATCCCTGAGGTGCTTTGGTAGGAGATAAATGTGGCCGCCTCTGTGAGTTATTGATTCTCTCTGCAGATGTGCCTATGAATCCCACGCTCTTGGCCATAACATCTGCCCTCAGGGTGTTTGATAGGGCATCTGAGTCCTGTTTGGCTCCACCTGCCTTTCCTGTTATACACTTTACCATATGGCAAAGATGCCAGGAGTGAACTTTCATGTCTTAAAATAATTGGAGTAGGTGTCGGAGGGAGGTTATGGAATTGTCTGTCTGTACTTTATATGCAGAACGAAGTATTGAGCATTAGGGTACAAGACCTGAATAAGATATAAGGCATGGAATCATAGAGCAGAAAGAGAAAATATGAATCATTGGGCCACCCTTTTCACTTGAAACATAAGAAAATTGAGACTCAGCCACGTTAAGTGACATGCTTACGTTAAAATATCTATGTAGCAACAGATCTGAACCTACAATCTAGGATTTCTGACTTGCTGTCTGATGTTCTTTCCACTGGTGCCTGCCATCTTAACACCTTACATCCTTAAGGAAAGAAATAATATCTACAATTTATTGAGAGTTAATTTAGTATGTGCAAAACTTTGAGTTTCCTCAATGAATTCTCATGACAACTGGAAACAAATTCTCATGACAATTGTCAGTACACATATTTATAGAGGAGTAGAGCTTAAGTAACTTTCCCAAACTCCCAAGATTAAGAATTTTAGAGACAGGCTCTCACCCAGATGTTTTACTCCGGAGACAGTGCTCTTAATCATTGTACTAGTCCTACTCTGTGAATGAGGGTGACCATATCCAGGGGAGGCTGGAAGCTAGCTGAAGTTACATGGATAATCTTCAGGTCCTGAGTGAAGGACTATGCTGGAGGCAGAGGACATGCACCTTCTGGGGGTAGAACACAGAGCCTGGCTCATGGTAGAAATGTAGGCTGAGTTTATTGAATGAATGTCCAGATATATCATTTCTTGGTGAATCGACAAGTCAGTAAAGTACACATGATGATTAGAATTTTTCTCTTGCACTACAGACATTGTTGATGACAGTCTGGCTATGAATGAATTAAATTCAGCCATTCTATGGCATGGGCAATAGATTCATTTTTTTTGTATTCTACTTTAGAAATGAGTAGATTTGTGGGCCATTCATTTCAATGCTACATTTGGAAGCTGTCTCTACCTTCCTTTTAGCTTCAATTATGTCATCTTATTTGTCGTGGCTCATGATGCTTTCTTTCTTTTTTGTCTTTTCTTGAGGTAACAATTAATGTTTATGCATTCTCTTTAAGTTCACAGCACAAGTGAAATTTGAAAGTCTCACGTGATTTTTGATCTGGTATTTTTTAAGGGAATCTCAAAAAGAATAAACACACATCTGCGCTTGGTTAATCTGAATGCAAAAGTATCGTTGTATTAGTGAGATTCTAGCTAACTGATGTAAACAACCCAGTGATATATAATGGCTAAAACATGAAGTAAGTTTGTTTCTTGCTCATGTAAAATCCAAAATGGATATTTCTGATAAATAAGTGGTTCTCCTCCAAGTGGTAATGCAGGTGCCTAGTTCCTCTCAACGTTGTTGAGCATATCACATCAAGCTGGCAGACGAGGGAAGAACATGAAGGGTATCACACATGCTAGGATTTTATGGGCTAAACATGGAAGTGACAAACGTCTTTCTGCGAATATTCCATTGATTAGAACTCAGTTACATGGTCAAAACCTAACTGTGAAGGAGCCTGGAAAACGGACACTTCTGTTAGCCCAGGAAAAAGAGGACATGACTGAAAAAGGGGAAGGACTCTGAAATACTCTGACTGACTTTACTGCTCTTAATTCACCAACTATTCTTTAAATCTACTCATTTTCTTGAATTTCATGTAAATATTCATAAAGTTTTTTATTTCATAAAGTTAAAAATTATATTGTCAAAGTTTTTTTTAAAATCATGTTCAACCCTTCTATTTTATAGATGAGAAAATGAGGTTCAGGGAAGTTGAATAACTTGCCTAAGTTCCCACAGCTTGTTGGCAACAGAGCTAAGACTAAATCTCAGAGGTTGCTTGATTTTCCTCCTTCATTTTACTTTGAAATAATACCAATAATTTCTGCCCATTATCTAGTGTCTGTTTTATATTTTAGCCTCACACAGAACAGTTTTGTTGAATTCATTTTGTAGAGAGCCTGATGTGAATATTATTTATTTAAAATTTTGTATTATTTTATTTTTCTTGGTCAAAGAGGTTCTCACTACAGCCTTTAGATGGCACAAGTTAGCTAATCCAAGGCTGTTTTGTAGCTATAGTAATTATAGAAGGTTCAAGAAAAGTTTACAGAAAATGGGAGCATTGAATAATAATTTAAACAAGTAGACACGTTATCAGCAAAGTCTCCTTGCATTTAAAATCAGTCTTCTGAATGAGTCTTTATGGACAAGAGGCAAATGTTTGGAAGTTTTTCCAGGTGTTCTCTAATTCTGCCAATGTCAGGAGTCACTAGGAATAAATGACTCTTGGGATAGATTTTTGGATAAGAATTGGAATTGGAGAAGGTTTTCTAAAGTGGATGGAATATATACCTGGGAGATAGGAGGCCTCAGTTTTCTACGAGTCCCCGAGTATTCAGTACAAGTTTTCTGTCTATTGGCTTATACTGCTTATCGTGACTCTTCATGGCATTTGCTAATTATTTACCTCATTAGGGTATTCTGAAGCCTTATGATGATGTTTGGAAATCGTTTTATGTACCACTGTAGTACGGTGCTACAAAAAAGTACTACAGTACAATGCTTTGCCCTTGTTAGGGCTACAGGAATTGTTTGTGGAATTGAATTTCCCACTCGATTTTCTTTTCCTCATTCTTACCCTTGGAGAGGTTGTAAACTATTTTCCTAAGGAGAAGTGGTATTTATCCTGTGCTTTTCATGTTGAGCCATACGCCTATAGCCAATGTGATAAATCCTAGGCAAATCTGCTCTCTCTTGAGATCTAATTCACTTCTGAAGACAATAGCTAAGAAAAAAAATCATATATGGAAGAAACAATATAAAACCAAAACACTGAATGATTATGTGAATAATTAGTCCTGCAATCATGTGCAAACAACTATTATATATGCCAAATAGATGAAAATGTGTTGAATTGAGGAAAGAGATGGTAAAAACACCCTTCTGGTATTCAGTTAGAGTGTACTCTTTGGCTTCACTGTCTGTAATTTTCAAAATACAATGATTTTGGAAAAAGTATTGGAATCTGAATTAGAGTTTGAATATGCTAACTTCATTTTTGCTGACTATGTCAGTTTCCAGGTTTACAATAATGTGAAATTGGCAAGGCTAATTGTTGATGTTCCTGGACTCAGTATGGTGGGTCCTTTCTCATTTTGGGTGGTATTCCTTCCCTTAGCTCACTCCCAGCAGTTAACGTCTTCTTGTTCACAGACAAAACCCACTCTCTCAACCTTTACAATAAAGCGCAGGTGACTGATGCTGGCCTTATTTGTTCCTGATCTCTACCAGGTTTTCAATTTTAAATCGTCTCAACCACCTCCTAATCCAAATATATAAAGTTAAAGAGATGTACTATTTTTATAAAAAATGTATACATGGTCATTATAAAATTTCAAATGGCATAGATGAGTACATCCCAATTTTATCTCCCAAAGATTACCGCTACACTTTGGTGAAAATTCTTCCCTATGCACATAAACATACAAACATATGCACAAAAATGGGATTTGAGGTGCTGTGATGAAATTGAAGGCCTCCAGCAAGTAGCCTACTCCAACAACTATGTGTTTTGCTTTGACTATCGGTAAGACACCTTGTACATGTTCAATAATTTTAAAACATTATATCTAATTATCCTCTGTGATTTAATGATATATCTGTTTTTTAAGTATTGTGAAGCACAGAGAGTTGTTTCTGATGATTCTAATATTGGAAACTTATTTAAATTATGACTAAAATATCCGTCCCTATTTTGGTCAATCATACTGCACAGATTTTGGTAGAAGGGAACAGACACCTGTATTTTTGTCCTTAGTTCCCCTTTAGAAGAGATAGCAAGTATGATTCTTATTGACTTCATGAGGTAAAAGGAAATGTTGGATATGATTCAGTGAAAAAGTGAATAGAAACATCTATGAGTCTAGTCTATTGGTTCAGTCACTATTTTGTTTCCTAGAACAGAGTTTGATATCATGAAACTATGTTATGGTTTCACCATCCCCCCGTTAAATTTCAAGTTTATTGAAATTTTTATATGGAAATTGTCTTCTGTAGAACATAGAATTCTGTACACCTGATTTCTTGAATACATTTTTTCCCACTCCAAATACCTGTTAGTCACTTTTTGTCTTTCAGGTTTAGATTTGTCCTTTCTCTTGTCCTTCCAATCTGGACCAACATTTTTTCTTCTGTTTTCCATTCTGAAGAATAGGGATTTTCATCCAAGCTAATTAATTAATTAGTCACACAATTAAGTTTATTAATGGTGTGCCTACTACACTGCCAGGCATTATGAAGGTTGTAAGAAGAGGCAGTGCTTCTTAGCCGCCTAGCACTTGGCGGCCTGGGTTTGTATACCTGTTTTACCAGCTGTGTGACCATGGTAATTTCATCTCTGTGAAGTGAAGATGACAATAAAAGTACTTCCATCAAAGATTGTCGACAATTAAGTGAGATAATCTATATAAGCCACAAACACAGTACCTGGTACATATAGTCAATAGATATTATTTATAATTCTTATTCTTCATTGTTATTAAAGAGTATTAAACATGAATCCTGTCCTAAGGAAATTCATACTTCAGCTGAATTAATATTCACATACAAACCCGCAAAGAACAGAATAAGAACAAAATTGAGTGATGTGGACTGTGATATTGGCAGTAAAAGCTACAACAAAGGAGGAATTCAAGACGGATGCACATATTTAACTGGGCTTTGAAGGGTGGGTAGGATTTGGGTTTGCAAAGAAGAAAGAGAGACAAGACTCCTTGTGTAGACAATATGCATGAAGGTTAGTTTTTTGTGTGTGGTTTTTTTTTTTCTTTTCTTTTTTTGAGTATCAAGACATTTAGGAACTCTCTACCTTTTATGGATAAACTGCTTCTAGGGCTCGTTTCTGGCAAGACCAGGAATACTGTGGCTTCAGGGTCTTAGGGTTTGATGTATTTGTTCTGTGGGGATTAATAGAAGAGATGAATGAGTAACAGAAATAGTAATTAAGCAATATGATAGGACAGACTGTGGCATAACAATGATTAATGGGATGCCTCAGGTGAGCACCGAGGCACAAGGCAAAACTGAGAGCTCTTGGTGTACCAGAGAAGTGTCATTAATCAGCATTACCGCATGCTTGAGAGTAGTTTATTGAAATTATAAAATAGGTACTTAAAATAACATTAAAAGCACAATTTTAAACATGCACAATTGATTCTAGTGAAGTACCATGCCAGAAATAAATTCCAACCTTCCAGAGTACTGTACCCCAAGAAAAAGAAAAAAGCTGTGTTCCTCAAAGCTGAAAGTAGCCCACTGACACTGTGTGGCCCTGCCAACTTTACCTTCTTAAAATGGTTCTTTTCATTGGAAACCACAGTAGAGACCAGCAAAAACAGAAACGAAATGTTGGCAGTGCTTCTTCCTGCCTCATGTGCCTTGTAATGTCGACCAAGCTGTCAGCCAAGGCTGGCTGTTTCTTTCACACTAGATCACCAGGGACTGTGTAAAGGAAGAGGTTCTGGACAACGCATAAGCATCTGTTGAATTTGGGACAATCTCCCGCAGCTACACATCAAAGAGAAAAGATGGGGTTTGGGGTTGATGGTCAGGGAGAGGAATCAGGTCTTCCATCTTGAGCTGCTATAGTGGGTTCATTCCAGTAAGGGTAGAATTCACTGACAAGCACTAAAAATCAAGTGGTTAGACAAGAGGTCAACATCCAGAGTCAGAATTGGGTTGCTAGTTGGGTATCTCAGGGTCCAGAGAAGAGCTCAAGGTTGGGAGAAGGCTTTTCCAAACTGAGTTTGGGGAGATGAAGGCAGGTAAAGCAATGCAGTACAGAGCTGATGTACCTGACAGGCCCCCAAAAGATGCCTAGAATACCTGGTAAAGCCACCTCTGCCACCTATCCCCTTCCGTGAATAAGCCCCTCTTCTCCTTAGCTTCACTATCCCCTCGAGGGACTCTGATATTGATTAATCAGAATTAATGAATTAATCAGGCACTAACTTTTTCTCTTTTTTTTCCTATTTAAAAAGAAAGTCAGAACTGAGACCTCATGCTAAAACAAAACAAAAACCAAACCAAAACAAAACAAAACACCTTTCCTGTTTCCCCTATTCTGGTCATATTGATTCAGATTACTACCTCATTGGAACTGCATAATTTTAAAAAAATTTAACCTTGTTTTGGCCCTGTAGTGGGTTGAATGGTGGCCTCCAAAAGGTATGTCCACCTAGGAGAAGATTCTTTAAAGATGCAGTTAAGTTAAGCATTTTAGGATGAGGTTATCCTGTATTAGGATAAGCCCTAAATGAAATGACAAGTATTCTTATATGAGAAAAGAGGAGGCGAAGAAACAGAGGAGAAGAAATAAATAAGAAGGCAATGTAAAAAAAGAGGCAGAGAGTAGCATTCTATCCTATGTCTGCAAGCCAAGGATTGCCAGGAGCCACCAGAAACTAGGAGAGAGGCATGAAATGGATTCTCCCACAGAATATCCAAAAGAAACCAAACCTTGCTGACACCTTGATTTTGGACTTCTGGCCTCCAGAATTGTGGGAGAATAAATTTATGTTATTTTAAGCCACCAAGTTTGTGGTAATTTGTTACAGCAGTAACAGAAAACTAATCCAGTCTTGTAGAGCTTGCCTCAAGAAGCAATTTTGAGTTGAAGGGATCCAGAAACTTGCTAACTTGCGGATCTTAGGATCCAGTGATGACCCTCTATAATTCACTACTGAAGTCTGAGACTCTGGGGCCAGGGAGCAGAGAGATTTGACATGGATGAATGGATGAGTCATTCTGCCAGTTTTACTGCAGACCATGCCATGATACTGTTCTTTTTTTCTTTTATTCCACAACTGATGCCAACCAGCTTGCTATGACAGCTGTCAAATCAAATGTTAAAATGCTTTGATGAATAACTGAAATACCACCTAAAAATACAAAGGTTTTTTTTTTTTTTTTTTTGTCATCTGTTAGAAGAGCACCATTCTGGAAACCACAGAAAAGTGCTCAGAGCTTTGGTTTTATTAATTTATCCATTAAAATATATACTATGCACATTCAAGTTTTCTGTCTTCCTGAGATTTACCTTCTATGAGGTCATTGCATTCAGTACAGTCAACTTCATTTGACTTGATTTGCTCTTCCATCAGGTTCCTCTCAGTTTATGTATAAAACTCCAGACATGCAAAATGGATAAGAACGAGGATGACGTTTTGCTTTATAGAAGGGTTCTTTGCTTTGTAAAAGGATTAAATGCATGGGTATTCATTCATTCAGAAAATATTTATTGAGAATTTATGTGGCAGACACCATTCTATGCACCGGGGGTAGAGGCGTGAACAAGCCAACCTTCCTACCCTCAGTAAGATTACTTTCTAATGGGAAAGACAGACATTGAACAGACAAACAATTATATAAATTGATAAACATATAATATGATATTAGATAATAATAAGTAATCTGAAGAAACCCCTCTTCCCCCTGAACTATTTTGACAGGATGTTTCTATCATTTAGGATTCTTTTTTTTTTTTTCCAAGGAACCTTGGTTCCTCTAAAGGCCATAGCTTCCATTTGATCTCCTAGCTTCCACTCTTGAATCCTCTCAAATCTATCCTTCATCCAGTAGCCAACATGATATTTCTGAAACAGAAACCAGCTCATTTCCCCCTTGGCTTTGGCCTTCAGTGGTTTCTCGTGCCCTCAGAATGGGATCCAGACTCTTTCAAGGTCTTGCACTATGTGGCCCTTCCAACTTGGAACATTGTTCATGCCATTTGCCTGTTTGCTCACGTGTTCAGCCACATTGTTTTTCTCTTAGTTCCTTGAGTACACACGCAAGTATCCTCTACCTGCAGTGCTCCCCCACACCCTGACTTAAGGAGGTCCCTCCTGTTATCCCTTATCACAGAAATCTATCTTAGATTGGAAATATATATGTATTTGTTTGGTTCTTGCTCCCTGCCAGTCTTCTCTTGGCTTTACTAGTCTGAAACTCCATGAGGGGCTGGGGTTACAGTTGGGTACTCGGCACATAGTAATTATAGCAAATACTTATTGCATTAATTTTTAAAAAAGGAAATGCACTATTGAATGAGCTCCAAACTTAACAAATCAACCCATTGTAAAGAATGAGTTACTTAAATTATTATTATATTCAATTGTATTGCTTTATATATTTATTGTTCTCCAGTCCTTTTATGCCCACTATTGTAAAACCAGAAAGGAGAGAGTTTACTGGAGTCAGGTGATTTGTTGCCTTCAGAAGTATTTTTGTATTTCTTCCCAGGACCAATATGTTGGCTAACAAATAGAAGACAGCTATTTAGTAAATATGACTGGCTGTTGACTGTACAAATACATTAAATAGGATTTTGTGGGCTGATTTGGAAACCTAATAGCCCTTCACAACATTGTTTTAAAGGAGGAATGCAACCAGAGTGCCAGATAAGAAACCTTCAAGGAAAACTTCAGAACTTAATTCACCTACAGAATAAGATTGAACTTCAAACGTCACTTTTTTTTTATTCCCTGGAGAGAATCAGAAAACAATTTTTTGGAGTTACTGGGTCAATTTCCAATACTCAGCCAAGAACATTTGATTTATATATTTTGTGAATTTTCTGTAATGAAGAAATTATTTCTAGAGGAAAGGAAAGACACTCAGGAAATACAATGGCATAAGTGTAATAAATGACATAAGGACCCATTGTGGTAGTGACAAGCGTAGGAAATGTGTACACTGCTGGGATTCACTCACACGTGACGCTCGCAATCTTTTGCAGAGCTATCAGCCTTAGCCTAAAGAGGAACAGCCATAAATGAGCACGTACAAAACCAGGATGTACACTGAAGTGACCTCTCGAGACTTAGCTTTGACCTTTACCTTTGAAAGATGAGTCTAAGTCTTGCGAGTATAATCTGTTCTCAGGTAGACAATGCGGAGGGTAACCAGAGAATGTACGAGTTTGCAGTCAGGCTTGGAACTTCAGATTGGTATGAAAATCCCAACCTGGACCAACTTTTTTCTCCTCATTTCTATTCTGCCCTTCAGGCTGTGGAAGAACAGATACTGTCATTTTGCCCTAGGATTCCCCTCTTTCCATCATTTATTCTAGATATTCAGAGGAGGATTAAATGAGTTACATAAAATCCTGTTCTGGGGGAACCCACTGCTTTATAAATTAAAAAGCGCTAAAACATCATTAATAGTTTGCGTATGTGTGGCTCTTTATAATCTTCCAAGTATTTTCTTTTTTAAAAATTAAAAAAAAAACGTGGTAAATACGCATAACATAAACCTTACCACCTTAACCATTTTTAGATGTATAGTTCAGGAATATCAAGTATATGCACATTGCTGTGCCACCATCACCACCATCAATCTCTATAAGTCTTCTCATCTTGCAGCACTGAAACTCCACCCATGAAACAATAATCTATCAAGTGTTTTCTCACACACGGTTTCATATTTCAGTCTCTTCTCTATAGCCCTAAAAAAGGAAGGGATGGTACTTTTAGTTCAGTAGAGCACAGTGGTTAATGGGGCAGGGTCTGGAATGCTATCCGGTTTAAACTTCACTCATCAGTTATTAATTGTTCGGTATAGAACCTGCCTTACGAGGTTGCGAGGATTATATGAGGTCATTCCTAAAGTGTTTAGAACATTGTCAACACACAAATACTGGCTGTAATCATCCCCACTTTGCAGATAAGAAAAGTAAGACTCAGTGAACTGGAGAAATTGGCCAAAACCCACAAGATTAATAAATAGCAAGTGGAAACCTGACCTGTGGTTGAGTCAGTGTTCTTTCCTTTATACCAGTCAAGAATTAGTCAAGTCTTAGCTCACTACCAACACAGACAACATGTAATAGTCCAGACTTTAGGCTAGCCAAAGGAGGGAATTTCACTTGAGCCTAAATTTACATTTTGACTTCAGAATCAAGGCCTTGCACACTTCCTTATCAGTCCTGGAATCCCGTTGGAGGTGCCACATAGCCTTAACCTTAAAGCATGTTGGGAACCCAGGAGAGCGAGAGCTGGGGATGGGAAAGTAAGAGGAAAGGTTAACAAAGGTCAAACAGGAGTAAGGTAAATGTTCTAAGTTAGCACTGGAGGCCCAAAAGTAGTTTCTTTGGGGGGGACTGGCATAGGAGATAACTTTAAATTCAGAATAGCAATGGTGAAGGAATCAAGCAAAGCAGGGTTATGCCAGGAAGCCTGTCTCAAAATTAAGTGGGGAATAGGATACGTTCCAGACCCACATAATAGGTGTGTGTGTGTGTGTGTGTGTGTGTGTGTGTACGTGTGTACACCTATTCAGGTACCTGGGATATAAGGCAGGATTCTCTCCTCACCTTCGTGCCTCACACTTTGTACTAGTGCCCAGGGGACATGGGAAAAATAGAGGAACCAAGAAAGGTCCAAGAGTGGCTAGGCAGAAGGGGGCAGAAAGGTGACCTGGTCACCTCACAGTGTAAGAACTGGCAAGGATGGGAAAGAAGGTCTGCTCTTGATGGCATCGTGGAAGTGTCTGAGTCTTCAGCTCTGAGGCATAAGAGTTCTATCAGTTATTTCCAAATTCTACCATTTTAGGGATTTCAAGTTCTTCGAATGAAGTGAGGCAGGTTTACACTGCTGGATGCTTCCTTCAGAGCTGGCATGGGGCTGGGACAGGACAGGAGATGGTAAGGGAAAGACTTGCAAGATGGGCTACTTCCTTAACCCATTTCCGGTTTTCCCCTGCAGGTTTCTTCTTCATCAACCTCCCACCCCCTTTTTTTCTGTACTATTAACCTTTTGTTCTCCATGGCACATTGTTTTTGCACATAAGCACATTCACGTCTCTCTATAACTAAAGAATCAAACAAAATCAACAAAATAACCCCTCAACATCTGCTCCCTCCTTCTGCTTACTGTTCTTTATTCTTGGCTCTCTTCATGGTCAAGCTATTCGAAAGGGTTGTCTCCATTTGCCAGTTACACCTCCTCACCTTTCAGTCTCTCCTCAATGCACTACAACCCTGCTTCTCACCGCTTGTCTCCACTGAAACTGCTATTGCAAAAGCCACACAGTTTTCTGCAATCCCAAATCTCATGGCCACTTTTTCTTCTTTTGATAATGGATTATGTCATTTATTACACTTATGCCATTGTATTCCCTGAATGTCTTTCTTCTAGAAATAACTTTTTCATTATAAAAAATTCAGAAAATGTAAAAATCAAATGTTGTTGACCAAGTATTAGGAATTGGCCCAGTAACTCCAAAAAAATTGTTTTCTGATTCTCTCCAGAGAATAAAAATGGGAACTTATTATTTTATTTTGTTAAGTGAATTAAGTTCTGAAGTTTCCCTTGAAGGTTTATTATCTGGTATTTTGGTTGCATGACAATGTCATGAAGGTATGTTTTTTACTGCTCTATCTTCATTACCCAGTAGCACATAGCTGGCACATAGTAAATGCTCAATTAACATGTGTTGAATTAAATTGACCTCTGATAGAATCTGATGCTTCATCATTCTCTCCTTTCTGTTCTTTCTCAGGCTTTTTTCTTGCTCTCCTTCCTTGGCTAGTTCCCTAAGGGTCAGTGGGCCCCAGAGGGGCGTGTCCTGTGGTCCCTACTTTTTCCATTCGATAGACTTTCTCTGGATGATTTAATTTAAACCCTTGGCTTCAACTGTCTTCTCTGAGAAAATGACTTCCAAGTCTGTATCTTCAGCCCAGATGCCTACAAAATCTCCAGTTGAAGGTCTGCCTTATACCTCAAAGCCAACACTTTCAGAACTGCATTCATTATCTCCTTCCTCACCCTTCCTTTTCTGTGTGCCCTTAGCTCAGTGAATGATGCTGACCGTGCTCCAAGACGTGTAACTCAGACACCTGGAGCTGTGTTTCATTCCTTGGTCTTCCTCCTCTCTTGCATCTAATAAGTCATAAATCCCTACCGACCAATCCCGTCTCCTCAGTAGCTCTCAGATCCTTCTCTTTTTCTCTAACACCACTGCCATCACCCAAGTCCAGGCCATGACACTATCATGACACCCTCCATTATGGCAGTGGGCTCCTCATTGCTGTCTTTGGCTTCTGGCTTTCCTCAGATTTTTGCCTCATCTTCATCCTGCTTGGCATGGATAACTTCCAGTCATCCCTCCTGTTTCATTCAATATCACTTCCTTTAGGAATCTTTCCTGACTAAGCCCTCCCCACATCCTTGCCCATCCTTGAATCCTAGGATATGTCGAATGTTTCTATTATAAGTGTTTCAAGCATTTAAATCATCGTATTGTAATTGCTTATTTAATTGCTTAATTGTGTAACTAACCACTAGATCGTAAATTCTGTTTTGCACTGGTGTGTTTTTAGCACCTAGCACAGTGCTTAGGGCACATAGTACATAGCAGCACACAGTACATAGTGGATGCTCGACAAGTATTCGTTGAATGAATCCGTGAAAAGATTTTATAAAATGAAGAAGCACCATTTTGTGGTTCATCTAAAAATAAACAAGGTCAGTAGTTTAGCAAATAAATCTATGGTGCGTGTGTAAACCTCCAACTCTCAGTGCATGTGGTTGATGAACCTCAACTATGTAAGTGAAACCTTATTTTCCAAGTAAAAATATGCAATGTGAATTGCAGTGTCATAACTTTTGTTGCTCATGGCAACAGGCAGCTGCAACAAACAAAATTAGCAAAGAAGCAAAGGTAACAAAACCTCATTTATCCATCCAAATCTTTTCTGTTTAACTCTGCAGTCTTAACAGTTCAATAATTCAACTGCAAATTTGTTAAGATTCATTGCTTTCCAAATCCATCACATGCTCAGGCTTATTTGCTTGTCTCTTTCTGCTGGGAAACTATTTGTTTCTGGAGTGGCCGAGAAAACAACTTTTTTCAATGTTAATTACTCAAAGATTAAGAAAGGTAAAATAAGAGTTATGCAACAGAGGATTTGTTTTGCTCCTGGATTACTTGGTAGTCAGCATGCATAGTTATCTTTGGGAAAGCTTACAATGATGTTATTTTATGAAGGATAGCTTTTCTTCTTGTATCCCTATGAATAAGATAATCATTTTTGTTTTCCTAGCCCCATCAATTAAATAGCTTTTTCTAAACTCTCCTGTCCCTGTAATTAAGTTTCTGGATTATTTACTATGTAAATTGCAACGTGAGAACTGCCAAAGCAGTAGATATGTCCTAGGTCCTCAGTCCCTTTGGGAACACGTGATTCAAGCACTCATGAGGCACATGGGATAGGCTGTGAGGAAGCAATTGGAACCAAATCCTCATAGGTCAGGGTTTCTTCCTACTAACCATCAGCCAGTGCTTTTGGACTTAATATGATCACTTAGATTGAACTTGAACTTGAATACCTTAACTCTAAGGGTGAGTTTTTTTACAAACTGAAAAGCTGGGAGCAGTTGCTTTCTTCTAGCGTTGCAATACCTAGAACTATTGTTCTATAAATATTTTTATGATACTACAGCATGTACCTAAATCTGCTTTAAGGGTAATAACTTTATTCTTTTCTCCCTCCCTTCTTTCTTTCCTTTTATAAAAAAATTTACTATTTTCCTTTTTTTCATCCAAGTAATATGAGCACACAGTTTGTTTCTTTTATTATTGTTAAATTTATTGGGGGTGACAATGGTTAGTAAAATTACATTGGTTTTAGGTGTACAATTCTCTAGTACATCATCTATATATCACATTGTGTGCTCACTACCCAGTTCTCCTTTCATCACCATATATTTGACCCTGTTTACCCTCTTCTACCATCCCCACCCTTTATCCCCTGGTAACCACTAAACTGTTGTCTGCGTCTGTGAGTTTTTGTTTCTTTGTTTGTCTTGTTCCTTTGATGCTTTCAGTTTTATATCCCATATATCAGTGAAGTCATATGGTTGTTGACCTTTTCTGTCTTGTTTCGCTTAGCATAATAATAATAAGTGTTGGAGAGGCTGTGGAGAAAAGCACAGTTCATTCCTTTCAAAATAGTAGAATCACAATTTTCGGTTGAATCCATATTTAGTAATTTATTATAATAGATATGTAGTTATGTATGTATGTAATTTGTACATATATATGATATATATATATAGTTTATACTATGTGTGTATAATCATATGGTTAGTTACACTATATATGCTATGTATATAGTTTGTAATACATATATTAATATTATGTATATAGTTTATACATACTATATTAGTCAAATACATGTATATAGTTTATATTATATATAGATTATACTATAAACTATGTTACATATACTGTATATAGTGTATGTATACTATATAAAGTTTAAACATACTTTATATAAACATACTATATAAATATAGTATAAAAAACTATATAAACTTTATATAAACATACTATAACATACACTATATATACTCACACTATATGAACACATAAAACATTATGTGTTCATATAGTGTGAGTATATATAGTGTATGTTATAGTATACTTGCATTTCTTACACAATTTCTAAGTTTTCTTGGAGTTAGTAACTATTTTATATTTTCATTTGCTTAGTTTTATATATTTTGAATTATGGCTGATTCTTTTCCATAAAGTGACTCTCAATACAGCTTTTTTCATGATAAAATCTGTAAGGTAATCTGCAGTTTTATATTATTTCTTTCCTAGAGGAATCTATCCCATCACCTTTTATCTTTCTTTTTCAATCAGGATTGGTTGCTTTTTAAACCTATTGCACCTCTGTTTTCTAGGATTCATTTTGACACCATCTTGAGAATTCATCTCAAGAAATTCTCTCTCAACAGTGCTGAGTCTTCCCTTTTCTTGGTTTACTCCATACTTTATGGAGTAAATCAAGAAATGGAGCATATTCCTCTGAAGCTTCCAGAGAAAGGGTGCCTAGGTGTTTGCATGAAATTTTGTATGTCTGGAAATGACTTTATTTTACTCTCACATAGTTTGATGTTGACAATTATTTTTCCTCAGAATTTGTCTTGGTCTTTTTTTTCTATTAGAACTTTTCTTCAGATATCTGGCGATTCTTGGTTATTCACATTTTTTCTTTAAGAGTAAGGCATTAAATAGAGTTCCTTGTTTTGGTCTTTGAGAAATCCTGGCTCAATCCTGATTTCTCAATCCTGATTGAGAAATCCTGGTTTAGGTGATTTATAAAGTTTAGGGTAGTCACTTTCTCTAAGTGAGTAAACTTTCCAGCTTTAGGTATCTCATACGGATTCTATCAGAGGTTCATTCTGAAGCTCTCCTTTCTCCCCCACAGAGACTCTCCAAAATTACAACTGATGCTTGTTTTTTCTTTTTCTTTTTTGATAAAAAAACAAAATACAGCAGCTCCCTTTTATAGTTGCAGGTGTTTACTTTGGCACTTAAAACAAGGTTTTCACTTGAAGCATTTCCAATTGTACATTATTTATAAATCCTAACTATCACTTTTTTTTCCTCTTTACTCAAGGGACTTCATAAATCAATGAATAAAGAAAGGTGATTGCATTTATAAAGCTAACATAATAAGCCTTCATTTTAACTTGGATTCTTTTTCCTAGATGTTATTGAATGAAAAATATATTCTTAGCAAAGTCTTTTTAAGACTTGACCATGTTAAAGGGATTTTCAGCATGAACACACCATGGCATTTGCTCAGGAAGTGATTTAGCATGTGTGCTGAGGACTCTTAGGTTGAGAAAATGAACTAGATCAATTTTTCATTCCCTCTGGTTGAACTGCAAGTACTAATAAACACTATAGCATGAAAACATGAGGATATTTTGGATGTGGGGCTGGGTGAAAGGTAGTTTGTTTTGTTATTTTTTTTTCTTGTGCTTGGGTTTTGAACTAAGATACAAAAGGAAGTAGGAGAGTTGATGCTTTGCTCTGAAGTTTTAAAAAGAGAAAAGGGAGGATTTCTGTTTACTCTGTACTTCCTGATTAGTGCATCTTAGACTTCAACCAGGCAGATGACTTCCAGACTTCCTGAAGAGAAGTGGAGTTGCTGGGACCTTCTCATGTTTTCCTATTTACATGGCCGTTAGAACCCAGGAGCACATTTTGTTATTACTTTCATAAAATATTTGTTGACTACATAGTTTGCTAGCTGTGGGGAATGCAGAGTTATAAGATGTAGTCTTCGCATTTAAATGATGTGTGCGTTAAAATATGAACAGCTTTCCAAATTAGAACTGCTAACTGCATAAAGAGTGGGACAGGCAGGTCCTGTTACTGCAATTCCCTTTCCCTTCTCACAGCCAGCCCTGCCTTGACCTAGCTATGGAGCAAGGTCAGCTCTCCTAGAGATTTGCTTGGTATGACCCTCTTGCTTCTAGAGTGCTCAGGCCAGTGCCCCCTGGCTATTGGATATCCCATGCACATTGGGGTTTTCTGTCTGTAGTTAGGCCTCCTTAGCTTGGTGATGATTGATGATCAGACAACCTTTTCTTGGTTACTGACTTTTGTGCTTTGCATGTCTCTCCCCTCTGCAGCCTGCCTTGATTCTGGGAGGTGACAGCCTGTATGGGTCCTATTGCATACTGGTACCTACCAGTGCTGACCTCCTGCCATTCCTTTCTCCTGATCATGTTTTCTTTCCTGCTGGGGAACATACCAGACTTCATGGGGGAGGTGAGACTTCAACTGAATTTTGTGCAACACAGGGTCTTGAAAGATTAATCTGAGAGGGCACACACATTGGAGTGCGGACAGGGAGACTTCATGGAAGTTTTACAGTAGTCCAGAATAGAGGATAAAGTCCAAGTTGGTGGCAAAAAGAAAAGAGAAGACTGAGAAAGAATGAGTTAGATTGAGCAGAAGGAGAAAAGAAGGCATCTTTGGATTCTTAGAAATGCTAAATGTAAAAAAAAAAGTTTTGCTTAGAAGGTAAAGGTGACCCCGTGGGGCAAAAACATGAGAAACCATGGAGGGATCATTCCCCACTAGGGTGACCAAATGTCCTGATTTGCCTAGGACTGAGAAGTTTTTCTGAACATGGGGGTTTTGGTTTCAAGACAAAGCTGGTTCTTAGCAAACCAATGAGAGCCATGATGATATAGTGTGGTATTGAAGAAGCACTTTATCTTCTTTTTGGCCGGGGGCTCTTTTGACATTCTGAGTCAACTTTGCCTTGAACATTTTAAATAGTTGTTGAGATTTTAGTCAAAGAGGTTGAGATTGTATGGGGGTGGGGGGATTGCTACATATAAAAGTGGCAGGTGCCGGTGTGAGTGCAGCCAAACTTCATGCCTAGCCCTTACCCACCACCGCCAAATAAGTATCAGAGTTCAATTTGCATAGATTAAAATGTGTTGCTTTTTTTGTTATGATTTCTTTCCTTACAGTGAATGATTTAATGCTTGCTGAAATGGCTCAAAACAGAAATCAGAGGGATGAAGAGAAGATAAGAACAAGAAAGAAAGAGAAGAACTCTTAGAGTGAAGAAATTGATTGCCGAATGCTGAACTTGACTGTACAATAGCTCAGGGCAAGTGTCTGGTAATCTCTCTTCTCTGAGATGCAGATGAAGAGCTGATGAAGAGCTGAAAGTGCTTTGAGCAACTGGAATAGATACTGCACATTCACGCACTGATGCTTATGCGTTTAGATCAGAAGACTGAGCTTCAGAATATGATTTACATTTAATGTAGATGTTATTACAACAAACTTATTTCGGTTTCCAGCCATCTGAATGCTGGAAGCAATAAACCCAAAGTTTGTTTCTAGGGGCTGACATGAAAATCAGTGCAAAGTGACCACTGATAATTTGATAGTATGGAAAGAGACAGAAATTAAAATAAAAGTTTGCCAAAGTACTCAAGAAAGGATAGTGGTCTCTTTAATGCACGGGTAATTATCTCATGCATCTAGTATTGTTTTATACCTTAATGTAACAAATTATAGTTTAAAGAGGACCCTAAATTATCAAGAAAAAGTCAAATACATTTAGCATACCTTATTTGAGATCCAAGAGAACTATTTAACATTTTAGAAAGATTTTCTGTCAAACTTACATTAACAAGTCTTCAGTTTCTGAAAAATTGACTTCTGTGGAATACTTTATTCCAGGAACTATCAATTAGGGAAATGTTACTGCATGTTTAAAACAAACAAAATGAGGAAACTATGTGAGATCCAGGCCTCTGTGTTCGAATACCAGGGACCCTGCATTTCTGAGAAAACTGACTTGCAATCTCCCTATTCAGCTAGGGCTGCACAATGGATGCCAACTGTAGAACAAAGCCTGATCTTGTAGACATTCTGTTGCCCTGACTGCCGGCAGAGAGCCATCACAAGCTTTAGTGCAGCCCCAAGGGGTGCATATATTAAAGAAAAAGCAAGAGCCATGCTCCAAAATGGCTTATTTAAAATGCAAAGGGTAACAAGAGAGCTACATTTGGGGAAAGCCCAGCTCTCAGAAACAGGAAAGCAATACCGAATCTTGGTTAAAGTTGCTTGCTCTTGAACTAATTAGCTGGGGATTGAATTCAGCATGAGAAGTCAGAATGTGGGTTAAGAGTGAAGGAAAATGTTATTTTTCCTGTTAGGTACCAGCCTGGTACTTCAGAGTGTAGTAGCAGGCAGCATGTGAGATTCAGGCAATTTGACGAAATCACAAAATTGTGGAAAACACCACGACTGAATGAAAAGGGGTTCCAGAGGTATAATTTGGGTCAGATGCATGATAAAAGGCATTTTTATCTTCTTTGGTGGTAGCCTCGTTGTAATAAGATATGAGCACATTTCTCATTAAAGGAAAAAAAAAGAGGAATGAATTATACACAATTCAGTGGAACAGCAAATAATATGTTCCCACCAGTTTTGAAATACTATCCCTACCTAGCATTGATCTGCTATTGTTTTCTTTCAAATCTCTTTTCTTGTTTTCCTAAGATGGGAGATTTGTGGGAAAATCATACATAAAAGAAGGAAGCCAAGATATTTTACTTTTGTTTTATTTGTGAACCTTTAAGAAAAGGATAGAATTTATAATAAAGTCATATTACCCAATGATGGCATCCCTCACTGGATATGTGTCCGTGACAGAACATGTCTGCATTTAACAAGATCTTCTTAACACGCCTGTGCTAGATTCAAAATTTTCATGCCTAATTAGCTATGTAAACAAATTTGGAATTTAGGGAATTTTCTGTCACAAGGGGGTGAAGTTTAATTACTTATTTTGTAGATGGATCTATTTTGTAGAAGGGTTCCCCCCACCCCAAATTTGAAGAGTCTGAAATCCATGCTATTCTCCAGGGGCTCCTGTTGACTCTTACATTATGTATTCTGTGTTAATTCAGTTGCAGCTTCTGCATTCAGAAATGTTCAGAGCTAGACTCGAGGGTAGACCACCTCAGGGAGAGTTACACTGCCCACAAAGTGCAGGGCACATTTCAGCAGAGGGCACCTCCCCCCTAGTCAGGGCCTGCTTTGCCAATGCCCAACAGTTATGTAAGGTTTCCGTGCTCAGATATCTGCCAAACTTGGGGGTTTTGTGAATTTCTTGTTAGTCCATTGCAGA
Source organism: Rhinolophus ferrumequinum (assembly GCF_004115265.2). NCBI lineage: Eukaryota > Metazoa > Chordata > Mammalia > Chiroptera > Rhinolophidae > Rhinolophus > Rhinolophus ferrumequinum. The sequence goes on along the minus strand of NC_046296.1, from coordinate 32,041,025 downwards.
ATGAAAAGAAAGGCAGATACAGACTGTGCCAAATCAAGAATTAGGAAAGAAATAGGATAATTGGGTGTGGCCATCTATGGGCGGAGAGCACCCACCGCAGCACCAGCTGGGCAGGAATCCACAGAAAAGCCAGGGGGCTCAGTACAGGTCACCCACAGGTGGCGTTATCTTCTATGACCCACACTTAAATGGCAGAGCTCATTTGAAGCTCTTCCAGGTTTGCTGCTGGGTGTTTCTAATCATGTGTTTTAATTAATGTTTTTATTGTACTTGGGCCCAGAGGCTGTTTCAACAGACCAGCATATATTTAGAAATCTCTGAATAAATAAATGTAAAATAAGGGAAAACTGACTCTGCTGGAATGATGAGAGTGATTGTTTCTAAACAGATAGATTAAGGCTTCAGATTCTGTTGCTTGAGACTAACTCCTCTGAAATATCATGGCCTGTCACCTAAACACATTTTTTAGGTGTAACAGAGCATGGTTTTGGGATCTGACTTTAGAAGTCTATGCGCTGGGTCTTGAGGCAGTTGGGGACACTGTAGAATTTACGACGTCAATTTTGACTGTAAGAAAAAATTAACAAAGAAACAGTAGCGATGTTAGGTTAGCAGTAGTAGCAAATTTGTGAGGCAACATTTGCTTGGACCAGCATAGGTCTCTTCCCACTGCTGGAGAGAGGAGATAATTGGAATGAGCTAGTTCCTTTGTCTCCCCTTACTGTTTTCTCTTGCATTTTTGCTCTTCTTTTTAAAAGAAGCTTATATCTCTTCCCCATTCATTTTGAGTTAGTAGCACTTTTAGGGAGTAGACTTAATTCAATTTTGCCAGTATTTACTGAGCCATCTCTTCATTCAAGGCAAGAGCTAGACTTTTAGGGAAATGGGACGTTCACAAGTTAAAGGAAATGTATTTGTAAGATACATCTTGCTTCTGAACATGTGCTAAGTTTGGGGCAGATGAAAGCATCTTCCGCTTCTCTTTGTCAGGATCCATTAGTAGTTAAATTCTCCAGTTGTGATTTTCCTTGGGCTCCAGAGAGCTTGTGAAAGTTACTCAAGAACTATAAGCCTGGAGTGTTAGCAAATTGCCTGGCAATAGTAAGGAGGTCTGGTCCGGGGCAGATGAGTAAGGTTCTGAAGTCTGTCTGGTGATCTGCCATCACTTTTTGCTTATCTTTCCTAATAATGGCACCTCTTTTGTCCCCCTTTCTCCATCTTCAGGGGTCCAAATTCTTTAAGGTGCCCTAAATTAGTGGTTCTTGACCCCAACTGCAAAAAGCATTGAAAAAATACTGGGCCTCATGCCCAAACCAATGAAAAGCACTGTAGTGATTCTGTTGTACAGTTAGAGTTGAGATATAGTGCCCTCTGCCCACCTTCAGTGATTCTCCTCCAGGTGCAGTTTGGCAAGCTTACCCTCAGGAAAATACCTGCTTAAACTATCCTCCTTCCTTCATTCAACATGCCGTCATTTCTAAGATAGGTTGTAGATTTAATAACAGATTTTTGATTTAACAACAACAACAAAAAAGAACAAGAAAAATATCACCACATTAACAGCACACCTTAATTTTAGGTCATGACATGGTTTCAGAAATATTAAAATTTGAAAATCATGTAAATATTAGAATAAAGAGATATAGTTTTTAATATAATATTCACTGAGAGCAAACCTTTACCTGCAATTTTTTTGAGGGTTATTAGCCTTGTGAAAGAGTGTACTTTCTAAGCCAATAATTTCCCCCTGCCGAGAACCATTAGGCTAATCAAATATGTATTTTGGGAGCCACAGCTTGTATCAGTTATTGCTCAGTTGCAGAGAACAGACCCCACACTAGATGGCTTAAGCTGAAATCTATGAACGACAGGGTGTTCAATGTCTGCAGAGCTGGTCTAGGGCTGAAGAAACAGACTCTAAGCTGATGAGCTTCCAAAAATGAATCCTGAAGCCACGCCACAACTGAGCCATCAAAAAAGGAACTGCTGTGCTTGCCTTGATCTGTACACTGCCTGTCAAATGGAGAAGCGGTGGCCAGGAAGCCAATTTTGCTAAACTGGGAAGTCAACACTATCTACAGCAGCTGAATGATGCCTCATGTCCAGCCTTCTTCCTCAGTCTGGATTTACATTCTGAAAGTGAATCTGGTGATGGAGCCTACAGTATACCCAGAACCCTATTTCCAAGGAAGCATAGGAAAAAGCGGTTGTTAGTTTACCAGATTTTGTAATACATAGGAAAGCATTCCAGGAGGAGGTTGGAATAGATGTTGAATGAACTCATCTTTAATATCTTCTAACTCACACCACTGGGTAACCACCTATTCTAGATAACTGGGTTTGGCCCAAGTTTCCTCTTCACTCTCCATTTACATTTTTTTTATATCAAGTTAATTTTTTTCTTTCTTTTACTTCACTCTACTCCCTATTTTCTCATTGATAACCATTATTTTCACACTTCTTTCCTTTCTCTGGCCGTAACTATAAGTTTTCTGAGAACTTGAAGAGTATGTATTTCCTACTTGGCTTTGTCAATAGGCATGACATGTGAAAAGTCTGGGTTGATGAAAAGTTTGAAGTAGATAAGCTAAGTAAGGCCTAGGATACTCAACTAACACCACCCGTATCTCTAGCCACTCAAGATACTGTGGGAATAAATATTCTGGGGCAGAGGCTTATATCTTTGAATCATGTTTTCTCCACCTAGAAGACTGGAGCAACAATTAACATGAACAATTGTCTGATTTGAAGTAAATGTGAATCAGTAGCCGTAAGTCCAAGTGGATAAGAGTCAAGCTATGCTTTCTGTCTCTGGGTTATAGTCTTTTGCAATTAAAAAAAAAAGGTGACCCCTTCTGGTTAGACATAGTAATGATTGCTTACCTGATATATTTTTCTTTTATTTTGTTTTTAAAATCTCCTAATTATTAATTTGGTTTAAGCTATGGGGACTTTGATCCTAAGTTAAATACCTTAGGAGAGGTAAAAACATCACAAGTCATTTACTCTTTAATGTAAGATTGCCACATAAAGTACAGGACAACCAGTTAAATTTGAATTTCAAATAAACAATGACTAATTTTAGTATAATTTTAGTACCATGTTTCCCCGAAAATAAGACCTAGCTGAACCATCAGGTCTAATGCATCTTTTGGATGCATTATATATTATAGAATATATATATTATATATTATATGTTATTATACATTATATATAATATTATATTATCATATATATCATATATAGTATCATATATAATATTATATATTATAAATTATTAATTATAATATATATTATAATTAATATAAGACCTGGTATTATATTATATTATGTTATATTATATTGTATTATATTATATTAAAGACCCAGTCTTATATTATAGTAAAATAAGATTGGGTCTTGTATTAATTTTTGCTCCAAAAGATGCACTAGAGCTGATGGTCCAGCTAGGTCTTATTTTCAGGGAAACACAGTATTAGTATGTCCCAAATGTTGCACAATATATAGTTATACTAAAAAAATTACTCATTTTTTGTGTAAAATTCAAATTTAAGTGTATATCCCATATTTTTACTTGCTAAGTCTGGTGTGAATGAGCTGATCAAGTTATTTCTTGAGAATCCATTTCTTGAGAGGGACAGGGGATGAAGAAAATATGAGGGTAATGCACTCTTGAGAGGAATAAAGTTGACCACTTTGGACTATCTACAGCAAGGAAGAGGGAAGACTGAAAACAAAGAGACACTAAAGGGTTCTGGTTACCATTGACCATTTCCTAGACATGCATGCAAATAAAGCCCTGATGTGAAGATAAATCTCTGCTCCTTCTCTGCAAATGTAGCCACTCTCCTCAAATATTTGGATCTGGTCCCAATGCAGTGTTCTGTTGCCCAGGCTGAACAAGCCAAGCTTCGAGGTAAGTGGAAGGGATGAGCAGTGCAGGCATTGGATACCTTGGAGCCTTGTAATCTTGCTTGCACAACCTCCAGATTGCATGGTTCTTGGCTTCAGTGCAGCTGGGCACAATTTCAATGCACATCTATGGAGACCATGTCACAACAACAAAACAAACTAACGTAGCTGCGAGTTACATTAACAGCTTGAAAAAACAAGTCAACAGACTTGAAGACTGCTCTGGGAGCCCCTCCCAGGGAGTCAGATTTTGGCAGAAAGGGAGTTACTGTGCCTCCTCTTTGTAAAGCTAAGATTATTCTATATGATCTGCAGCGTGTCCCTTCTAAAGAGTTTTTATTTGGAGAGAACCCTTATTTGCTTTATTGTTGTTGATCAGCATTAGATCTTCCTGAGGTGCAGAGTGTACTGTATGGCATGCAAATTTCTTGCCCTAAAAAATGCTTTCCCTGCTACAGATGTCATACCCATACAATGGTACATCTTTTCCTAAGCTCTTCTACCAGTGTAGGTCACAAATACACTGAACCAAAGTTTCCAAATCTTCTGACACTTAAGTCAATGTCTGGTTACAAATTGGTAGTGAGGAAAATTTTACACACCTTGCAGCAATATCTCATATGACAATCCTGAAGTAATTTTGTTGGAGACGTCTTCCTCCTTTCAGAGAATACATTAGTACATGTAAATTAAGGCTGGTAGCAGCTTCCCCATTACTGAACTAAGAACAAACTGGCTTCTTAATGTTAGTGGATCAGGCCCAGGAGTATATGTGGATAGGAGATTGGCCATTATCAGGAAACTCATGTGTGTTTTTTATTTTATTTTACATTTATTTGTTTCTCATCTTTATGGAAAGTTTGATTTATGTGCCACTAACATCAGTGTGTATGGGTACATACACTGAGGAAGGAAGCTGGTGAAAAGAAGGAAAATTAAACATTTTGGAAGGTGTATTCTTAACTGCTCTCTGTGATTTCTTTAAAAACAAATATAAGGTAGGCCTTAATTTGCATCTTGAATCTTTTCATCTGATTTGCATATATCCTTGGGCTATCATATTTTACCTCAAAGTTTAGTTCCCTACACATACAGTACATTATAACAATTCTAATTTTTGCCTTGTTTACTTACGTCTGTAAGACAACAACAAAAATAGCAAAGCCATCCTCATTTTCCTGATTTTTCCTTGGTTGTCTTTTTTATACCAAGCCTCTTCTGACTCATATCCCAGGCTATCTCAATTTGTGCATGTTTCCAGATTTTTTTTTTTCATTTTCAGTATTTCCCTAGTTCTTCTTTTTCCTGTTATTCATTTCTCAACTCCTCTTTCCACATATCCTCCTTTTCTACACCATTTCTTACTGTTTCTCTAGACCTTTGTGGAGAGATACAATCTTCTTTGCTTATTATTTATTTATTTGTTTATTTATTTATTTATTTTAAGTGTGTTTTTCCAGGACCCATCAGCTCCAAGTCAAGTAGTTTTTTTCAATCTAGTTGTGGAGGGCACAACTCTACACTGGCCCATGAGGGGATCAAACCGGCAACCCTGGTATTACGAGCATCGCGCTCTAACCATCTGAGCTAACCGGCCACCCTTCTTTGCTCTTTTATCACAGAACTTTTCATGAGGTTCTATTCCAAGTCCCCTTAAACTATGCGGAACAAATTGCCTTAGCTCAAGGAAACACTCCAGTGAGAGGCATGGAACGACTTGGAATTTTGAGTGTGAAAGGAAATGGGCTATGATCTCTTTTAGGTCCATTCAACCCTCAGGATGCCATGATTTCTTGAAGAAATCCTCTTGGGATTGGTGGGTCAGGTGAACTCTTTTTGTGCATTTAGATTCTACAACTTGAACATTATGATTTGAAATTAAGTTTTGCTGAGCTGAAAAATAAACAGACAAAATAATTTCCAAGCCACAAAAATATTTGCGTATTTTCAGAGAGGTCAGTATTGTTGGATGGTCAGAAATCTTTGTAATAGCTGAAAGGAGATTAACTCTCAGAAAGGAAAGTAACTGTGAAGTGATTAATTCCTTCCTAACGTAGGTAACAGGTCTTTCTCTGGCACACCTTGGTTCTCCCTACATTTATGGTAACTTTAAATCTTGCCAGGGGGATTAGAGGTCATTGATATCTGTACCTTTCCATGCACTCCCTTGGATTCCTGATGAAGGCTTTATTCAGGGTTAAAAAGCTTCTGCTTTTATGGGACCGTGCTCAATATGGGAGGCATTGAAAAGGAAGGCTGCAAAGTTGTGTGTCACAAGTGATAAGCATAAATTCAAATCTACTTATTTTTGTTGAGGCAAAATAAATAATATTTGTTTATTTGTTTCATAGTGAACTAACTCTGTTCCAGGCACACTGTTAAACAGTAGTGAACAGTGGTGGGTAAAGCAAGATATGGGACTTTCACCCTCATGGAGTATAGAGTCCAGTGGGGAACACAGACAGTAATCCCACAATCTTACAAATATATGTAAAATTGTATCAATAATAAGTGTTAAAAAGGGCAGTACATGGAGTGATTAGAGACAAAACAGTTGGGTTTGACATAGTTGTAAGACGGGAGGAGGAGATCTGAAGGAAGAAGAGGATTTGCTTGGTTGATGAGTGGTGTGAGCAGTTCCCTAGAGACAGGGGCCAGATGCCAAAGCTCTGTGATAGGAAGGATAGACAGGGCCAGTGCAGTTGGAGTAAAGTGAGTTTGAGGCAGCAGCAGAGGGCAATATGAGGATGGGAAGCAGGGGCCAGATTATCCAGGGACTCAAAGGCCATGTTATGGGTGATTTTGGTCTTTAATCCTAATAACGGGAAGCCATCAAAATTTGTCAGGGAGGTAGGGTGATCAGACTTACATGTCAAAAATATTTTACTTAGATATCATGTGAATTAGTAGAGGAACTAAAACATTTACAGCTAAGATATATTTTCTTATAAAAATTTATTGTGATTAGAACACTTTACATGAGCTATATCTTGTTACACAAGTTGGACACACAAGTTCGGTGAGGTGGGGTCTCAGGGAGTCACTAGAGTGGGAAGAGTATGGTCAACAGGTTAATGTGGATTCTGGTTTGGTGCAGAGCCTGGAGCTACTCAGCAAAAGTCTCAGAGCACACCAAGGCCAGTTGCAGCCCATCTGCAGCCTGTGGACTCTGATAGTTTTCTAAGACTTCAGTGTGGGCAGGACTTGCTGCTCTCCAGCATTGGGGGAGTTGGGTGGCGTGGGCTCCCAGTGAGTCAGCAGGATGGAGGGAGCGGAGCTCACCAGGCCAATCAGATTCAGATTTGGCCTGTGAGTGTGGGCTTAACACAGTAAAGATTGTGCCCACCTGCCGGCTGCATGGGAGAAGGATACAACACAAGGAAAATGGCAACTGTTCTCCAGCCCTCACTACAAAGCCACAGACCTCAGTCTCCACCTTGTATGTTTCTTGACAGCTCCGAAGTTATTGTCCCTCTGCTGGAGCCCAAGGTGAGTGCCTGCTACTTTGAAAATCTGTGCACGTGCCTTTTAAGAGGACGTCTGGGTTTCTTGCAGCCTTCCATCCCACCCGGATGGTCCGAATCCCCACTGTTTTTCACAGTCAGATGTTGTGGGGGCTCCTATTCTGGGCACCAGTACTCTAGGCTGGGGAGACTGGTTTGCAGCTGGGCTCCCTCGCTCCTCTTGGGGAAACGTCTGTGGCTGAGATAGCCCTCCTAGTTCTGACCTGCCACACGGAGGTTTGGGGTTAACTTGTTTCACGTCTCCACCCCTCTTGTTAGTCTTAATATAACTTCTTTATATCCTTAATTATAAAACTTCTGTTCACTAGACTTCAGATGGTTCTCCAGGTTGATTGTTCTATAATTTAGTTGTAATTTTAATGTGTTCACGGAAGGAAGCAGACACAGTGTTTATCTACTCTGCCTTCTTGGATCTCCTCAGTTTTGGGCTTTTCATATATGGTCTTTATTATGTTAAGGTATTTTCTTTTTATTCCTAGTTTGTTGAGAATTTTTATCCTGCAAGTGTGTTTGATTTTGTCAATCACACTTTTCTGCATCTATTAAGATGATCATATAATTTTTGTTCTTTATTTTGTTGTGGTGAATTACATTAATTGATTTTTGTATATTGAATTATCCTTGCATCCCGACAAATTCCACTTGATTGTGTTGTATCATTTTTTTAACATGCTGTTGGATTTGGTTTGTTAGTATTTTGTTGAGGATTTTTGTACTTATATTCATCAGGGATATTGACCTGTAGTTTTCTTTTCTTGTACTGTCTTTGCCTGGCTTTGGTATCAGGATAATACTTGAGATATATTTTCAAAGGGTTAACTTATAGTTCTCACTCACCTCCTAGGTAGTTGTGTACAAATCTTTCGGACAAGATTTTTATTCTCTTTGTGGCCTACTTATCATATCTATAGAATGCCCTAAGTGACTTCCAGTTTGGTTATGAGTCTCAATTGAAGCAACGTTATGAAAACATTGAGAAGGGTAGATTGCTAAGCAAGTTAACATAAATATTTTAATTTTTAGGAACAGTGGGCAGTCATTACAGCAAAAAATGAAAAACATGAGGAGGTAACAGCCTTTGCCATGAATTATATGGTGTTGTATTATATCTTCACCTAAGTGAACTTAGTATAGAGTTATTCTTAAAACAGCAAAATGATTGCTAAATTATGATAGAGAATGTAATGAGGAAAATTTCTTCTCTTTCAGGGTAGACTTGTAAATGAGTTGATACTATGCATAAATAAAACAGAATATTTTGACCTCATTTTTTTTTTATTAGTTTCAGGTACACAAGACAAAGTAATACTTAGACATTTATCATTTATATCCCTCTCACTGTGTGAACCCTCCTGCCCCCATCCACTATCCCTCTGACATTGCACAGAGCCATTACATTTCCACTGTCTCTATTCTTAATGCTGTAGTCCGCTTCTTGTAAGTATATATATATATATATATATATATATATATATATATATATATATATAAAATTATAGTTGGCATTCATTATTGTTCAGCTTCAGGTGTACAGTGCAGTAATCAGGCATCTACAACTTCCCTGAAGTGGTCTCCCAAATGAGACAAGTATCCATCGGATGCCCTACAAAATCTTTACAACATTATTGATTACATTCCCCAAATTAATTTTCAAAACCCTGTGGCCATCTTGTCGTTACTGACTGTTTTCTAATCCCCTCACCTTCCCCCTTATCCCCACCCCCCCGCCCATCTAGCAATCCTTGGTTTTTCCTCTATGTCTCCAAAACTGTTTCTGATTAGTTCATTCACTTATTCATTTTTTTAGATTCCACGTATAAGTGAGATCATATGGTTTTTGTCTTTCTCTGTTTGACTCCATATTTTGACCTTCCTGTTTTGATCTTGTCATTTGACTTCATCATATTGACATTAAGGACATTTTGACTCTTCTAGCTACTCTTTTCTCTGACACTAATAATAATAGCGAAAAGTATGATAGCTGTATTTATTGAGTGACTACTAGATGCCAAGGTCCTTTCTAGGTGTTATACATTTATTTTCTTTTAAAGTTCAACTATTTGATAAGGTATGCAGTATTACAATTCTAATTTTATAAATGAGAAAGTGAGAAACAGTCAGACAATTAGGTCAAGATCATTCACTCAACGATGTTTACAATTAGTTCATGGAATACAAAAATGATTAGAAGTATACAAACCATACAACTGGCCAACCCTTCATGATATGTCAATTCTGAATTATCTGAGAGAAATTACTCAAATTACTATCATGGAGCAACAATCAGTTACTTTTAATCAAGATCATAATGAATATTAGAGGTATAAATAATCAATAAAAAATAACAATGTGAATAATTAAAACTTTGCGTGATGAAGTGTGTTATTTACCAAATCTAACAGAAAAATAAAATATTCTTGACCAACTTTAGATAGCAAAATTTTTACTTGGTGTAATGAAAACCTCATAAATGATAAAATATTCACCATAAAATTTACCCCCCCAAAATTGATCCTGATGAAAATAGTATTAGAAAATAAAAATAGAAATGGAAAAATTAGAAATACTGTAAGTGTATATAGAAACTTGGTCAAAGAATTACAATGATTTAGTTAAATTTTCTTCAGTATTTATCTTTCTCTATAAAAATGTGGTCAAAACACCCCAGAATGAAAATAACAAAATCAAACTTGTGAGGTAAAATTATTTTGGATCTGTTTTTGCATTTTTATATATCTTATCAGCATCTATTATGGGGCCTTCATCAAAAATACTTACTAAAGTAATCTACCATACTTGGTATACTTTGTTTTTCATTCTTTTTCTTCAAATCAAAATTTTGCTTTATCTCATTGTGGTTTTTATTTGCATTAAAGTCAATGGAATTGTAACAGCTATATACAATGTCAGAGGGATAGTAGATTAGGGGAGGAGGGGTTATCACTTTGTGTGGGGAGTAAATATTACATTGTTTGGTACACCTGAAACGAATATTTTTATTATTTTTTACTTTATTTTATTTTTTACTTTATCTTATTTGGAAAATGAGTGAATAAAAATTGACTGTTGGGGTTCACATACTAAAAAGAGGTTGATCATTCACATTTAATGAATAAGTAACCGTTTTATTTCTGCCTGGAAATAATATGGATACTTGTTTGGAACTGCTGTAGACTATTTAGTCACATTATAGTCACCTAATAAATTCTATTGAATTATAGTTACTCAATTAAATTATTTTGTAAGTTGATAGCGAGTTTAATTTGTAATTTATGACAGTGATTTATAATTTGACAGTTTGGAGAATTCTGATCAGCTTAAAAGTATGAGGTAAGTATTTGATAAAGAAGCCATCTTCTATTTTGACCATTAAAAAAACAAATTCAGATTCTGTTTCAAAAAGGGCTTACCTGAAGTTATAGTTAATTTTCCATTGGTAAAATATGTAGTAACTATTGGAATCTTTCATTTACCTATAGTGGAAAATATCCACATTAAAATCTGCATGGGTTGTTCAAACATAATTTCCACTAATAAATTATGAGAACTAGAACAAGTGATGAATAATGACCAAGAAATACAGATACTAAAAAGATGCTTCCTTTTAGTTAAAAAGAAGCAATCTTTTAGAAAAAATTCCAAGTTGTCGAAAATATTAAAATATATGCATAGCTATAGTTCTTAAACTGGAGGCAATCTTACATTAATCTGCTATAAAAAATAGCTAGTGAGATAAAATGCAACACATTAGTAGAATGGGCAGCTTGAGAATTGTGAGTTGCAGAATTATTTTACTGTTTTAGATTAGCCGTTTTAAGACATACTACAAAAGAAGAAAAATGTCAAATTTTGTATATAAAATGAAACTCTTTTTTAAGCTGGGAAATCTGTTTGCAAATCAGTGTCATGCATGTTGTTTATGATTGGGTATATTAAACCTAAATCCAGGCAGTGTATCATAGTGGTTAAGAGGGCAGTCTCTGGAGCCTGACAGCTTAGGTTCAAATCCTTGCTTTCTCATTTATCAGCTATAGGACCTATGAACAATTGGGAAAATTATTAAACTTCTTCAAGACCTTGTTTCCTCACTTCCAAAATGGGGATAATCGTCCAACGTCGTAGAATTGTTGTCAGGATTAGATGTGTTAATACATGTAAAAAATTTTCCTCCTCCTCTTCCTCTTCTTCCTCCTCCTCCTCCTCCTTTCCCTGCTTCTCCTTCTTTTTCTTTGTCGTAGCTACAGGAGAGAATTTTCTGGTCTAATACAAATAGCCTTCTTCTCAATTTAATCTATGGTTGGGTTTGGAGAATGTTCTTTCCTACCTAAATCGTTCTTTACCTCTCTATTCATGTTCTTCCTATGGGCTCCTTGATAGCTGTGTGTGTGTGTGTGTGTGTGTGTGTGTGTGTGTGTGTGTGTGTGTTTGGGGTTGTTAAGATTATAAAATGTAGCATACTATTATATTGTGATGTGAATCTAGTATTACAGGTATTAAAATAATAGGAACACACAGAGAATAAGACTAATTTTGAGAAGGTACTTTTAACTGTGACCTTGGTAAAGTACTTTCCCTCATGTTTTAGCTTGTTTAAAAATTTTTAAAAGCATGTAAAATGCAGGCATTGTATTAAATCCCTAATTTCCTTCCTAAGCTTCAGATTTATAATACTCTTCCTCCTATCTGAAATGCTTTCCTTACCCAGCTGGTCCCAATTTACTGAGGCCATGCATCCTTGGACACCTGTATGATGGACCAATATAAGGTGGATTATATGTTTTTAACCCACTCAGGGTTGTCAGTGGAAACCACAGTGTTAAAGGGATCCAGGAATGAAATACGCAATATTATATGCAATATTAATGTGGAAGCCATGCTGAATGACAAAATGATGTGATGGAAAGAGGGTCGCCTGAACTTCTGCAGTTTTTAATGTTGAAAGGCATTCACTAACGTCTTACTGAGCTGGTTTGTTTAGGCAACATATTACAGATAGAAGCTGCTGTGAATTTTACCTTTAACTTTCATCTTTCCTACTTTGTCCTCTTCTGTTTATAAAAAGCTACTGCTTAACGGGCTATTTGTTACACGTATTGAGTGTCACCACCAACAAGGACCCACCATTTTTAAGGAACTCTTCTGGGCATTGAGTAAATATTTGCAAATGTTCTAAATGCCAGGGCCTCTTGAGAACTTAAGAGGAATGTTGCTTAAGCAGGGTTGGGGGTAGGGCAGAATAATTCCTGGCTCGGCAGTGTGCAGCGAATTTTGGAAGTCTGGGCTGAATGTCTCCAAAAATATGTACCACATCTCTACCACTTTAACTATTACTGTGTTGGTGGCTGCCTCTCCCTCAAACTGCCTTGAAATACTCTCATGTTGACACTTTGGAGGAGAGCAAGAATTCTCTTCTTCTCATTTGGGTTTTGATCTGTGTTTCAAAAGGGAATTATGGAAATGTAGGTCTGCAAAGGCATGACAAGGCAAGCCATCGACCTCACAATGAGGTCTCAGCAAGTTGCTTCATGTTTTCCATTTATAGCAGCTTCTTTTCTGCCAGCTTTTGAAGCACCCATAAAACAAAATAGGCTCATTAAATGTGAAGGGATAAGTGAAGTTGGTGGTTGCACCTATTCAAATAGACTTTCTTTTTTAAATGTTTACATGCCAGAAAAAAAGAGCCGTCAGAAGATGAATACCTCCTTATCAGTGGCTGCTCATGGCCTCCGTTTAGGGGTAAGAGATCAGTCCGGGTCCAGAACACATGTGTATTTTGTTCTAGACCCAGCACTAAGCTGGCCATCAAGGTTAATGTCACAGTGAAAAGGATGGCCTCATCACTGTTATTTCATTCACTAAGTTTGGAGGTGAGCATGAAGACTGACTGTCTCGTGTTCCTTCCTAAACAATCAAGGAAATGTTTTCATGACTCTTCCAACTTGGGCATGGGCTTTTCTTAGATGTGCCATCTTGGTGACAAGGACAAGCGGTAGTCCTGGTCTTTGGACCAGCTCTTTCTATCTGTAGATCCTCTTCTTTTATGAAGCTTTCCCACAAATGTGGCTCCTTTTCTGAACCTACAGCAGCCATATTTTAAAAAGCTGAGGGGGATGCCAAGATACATAAGAGATGGTTTTAACTCTTGAAAACTACAGTCAAAGAGGTAACGTGATGATGTTTAGTAAATCACCATGCACATATGAGGCAATTCGAGTGGGTCCTTGAAAGGTGGAAAAGTTTCTATGGTTTTTAGTTGTGGAATAGTTTGACCAAAGGCACAGAGGTGTTTATAATCAGTGGACACTCTTTTGGGCCCTTATTTCATTTGGTCTGAGGAATATATGACACAGTTGACCACTTGCTTCATCTTAAAGGGTTCTCTTGGCTTCTGTGACACCACTGGGTTTCCTCCCATTTTCCTCACAGCTTTTTTCCAATCTGACTCCCAGGTTTCTTTGACCAGATAGATGCTGAGATACTTGGCCTGTGCCTCTAGCCAGTCTGCTGTCTTAAAGGTCAGTCCTATATATCTTGCTGTCTGCAATTCACATTCACATATTCAACTCTTACTTAAATACGTTAAGTCCAGCATGTCCGAAACTGAACTCGTTATTTTTCTCCCCAGTTCTGCATCTTCTGCAGTACTTCTTATCTCAGTGAATGATGAATATCCAATTATTCAAGTCAGAAACATGGTATAATCTTTGACTCCTCCCTCCCCATCCCTCTCCATATGATAAACCATCATGCCCCTCATATTACAGTTTCTTAATGTCTCCTGAATCTGTCCAGGTCACTCCATCTCCATTGCCACCTCCTTGGGTAATCACCCCATCTTTTGCTTTGATGTTGGCAGAAGCCATCTATCTACCTTAAATCTTTCCTCCAGATAATTCTTTCTCTACATTGTAGCTAAATGAACCTTTCTAAAACAGAAGCATGACCGTTGTATTGTTTCTTTCCTTAAAGCCCTCTAATAGCTCTCCTTTGCCCAAAGAATAGTATCCAGATCCCTAATTAAGGCTACTTGCCTTTCTTGTTTTGGCCTTTCTGACCTCTCTTACCTCATTTCTTGCCACCACCACTCAAGCTCGCTGAACTTCAGCCATTTCGCAGTGCACTTGCAGTCTACCAACTCACCAGGCGAGTTTTCATGTCTTCAGGACTTGTGCACATTACATTATCCTCCAGCTAGCACACTCTTTTCCCTTGCTCTTCGTGTGGTCTCAGCGGGGAAATCATTGTTCATACTGTATTCTAATAGACTGTTTACTTGCCTATATCCCTTTAAGTCAGTCGACATCTCTAATACAGTCTGGAACATTTTAGACGTTCAGTAGATATTTTTTGGAAGTATGAGTTAGAAGTAATACATGAGGTATCTTTAAGAAATGACAGATAACTCAGTTTCACTAGAATGTAGGATTTGTGAAGGATAGGAGTGAAAGTTATAAAATAAAAATGGTTGGTTGTCTTAGGTTGGGTTCCCTGAACACAAATTCTGAGATAAAGAACCCAGTGCAGGAAGTTTCTTGGGGGCAACTCCTATGAGGGCGTTAGCGAGGCAGGATATGGCAGCCTGAGAAGTTGAACTTATTGGAAGCTGCCACAGGGCCCTCAGCTAACCTCACATGGCACATAGAAGCTAGCATTACCCTCCAAAATTGTCCTGAAATGAGACAAGGGGGTCAGGCCTTTGTGTACCCACAGCAATCAGTCATTGGATTTGGGCTGCCTCTGGGGAGGGAGCAAGACTTGGGCCAAACAGCTCCTTTTGGCCAAAGCACTTTCAGGGGAGGAATTTCACTAAGACCTGTCAGAAGCCAGCACTGCTGGTATCTGGGGGAAGGAACCCCTTGGTACCGAAGGGGGATTTGGGTGGCACTCCGCAGCATCCACAACACTAGGTGTACTTCATGCCACTCTGAGGAATTTACGCTTGATTTGGTAGGTTTGGGGATGTCATTGAAGGTGTTTGCACAGAGACATAATGTGAGTCAGAGCTGTATTTAGGAAGATTAACCTGGCAGAGGTGTTTAGATTGGATTGGAGATAGAGAAACTGGAGTTAGAGAGGAATGTGGGAAACTTTTGAAATAGTCCAAGTAAGGAAATAAAGGCCTGAGAAAGGGTGTTGGCAGTGGAAATGGAAAGGGCCGGTGGTTGGTTGCAAGAGATATGACAATGCTAGAATTCACAGGCCCTGGCAACTGATTAAATATAGGAAATATGGAAGAGGAAGGAGACTCAAAGGTGATTCCTAGGTTATGAGCCTGGCTGAAATGTAAGAATGGTGGTGCTGGTAAGAGAAATTCAAGAAGCATATAGGCTTGTTGGTAGATTTGTTGAATTCTCGGGAAGGCAGCCATTCAAGTAGAATTGACATACAGATGGCTGGAAAGTTTTTCAGGAGGGCAAAATATGTATTAATAAAAAGTTATATAATGATATAAAGAGGGTCATGCAGTGGTGTAAGTATCAAATGGATATATAAACAGTTAATGCTAAGAGAGGTCTTAGAAGAGAGAAATCACTGTGGCTAAGATGTCTTTGTGGATGAGATGGCTTTTCAGTGGGGTCTAGAGGGAGCTGTGGGATCTATGTTTGGAAAGGAGAGATAGGGAGGGAGGCATGATGACATTCTAAGTGACGGGCAATGCTTTGAGCAGAAACAGAGAAACAGGAATGCACGCATGTTCAGGAGACTATGAGAAGATAAATTTGGCTAGAAGAAAGGATTCATTGAAGGAAATTTTGATTTAAAAAGTTGAAAAATTGATTGTGAAGGGACTTTAACGACAGGCCGAATGACAGGAAGGTTAGAGGAATTCAGGAGATTTCTTGCAAAACTTTGCCTCTGTTTCTGAAGTTTGATCCTATGTACTGCCTGAATGTGGGTCTCCCTTAACACCCAGAACTAACACTTGCCACTTGACAGACACTCCCGGTGTTTTTTACACCGAAGTGGCTCTGATGTAGAAGTCTACTGGTCATTGGCATTCTTTTTCGTAGAGAGTGTATGAAGACATTAAAGGAAAGTCCAGCCTGCATGTGTTTCTGGGGTTTTTATATTCACAGTCTTTGCTTAGGTTTCACGAGGCATGAAGAATCTGTAGCCTAATTGGTCCGCTGGTTTACAGGCTCACCCTGAAAAGTAAATATTGTGAATCTGCAAGTGGAAAGTCAGTGTGTATAATCTAGCTGCCTAGTCATGCCTGCCCCAAATGCTGTTGAAAACTTTGACCAAGGGCTATAAAACTGTCAAGAGCTGGGGCCCAAGCAAGCTTCCACATTAAATAGCTCATTATTGAAGCTATTGGGAAGATAACAGGGCATGCATTTGACTTGCTGGGATCATTTGACTTGTTTGCTACAGAAGCATCTGGCAGAGCTAAACAGCTTTGTATTACATCATTTTTCATATCTTATTTTTTAATTTATACTCTACTTTGATTTATTTGACGTCAAAACTTGTCCCGCTCTCTTCTAAATACTACACTGTAGGATAGAAAGGGTATCTTGATATCAATGCAGTAACTTCTAGATGGAATCTTGAGAATGGCACTCAGACTGTTAAAATAAAAACAAAAACCAAATTGCTTTGGTGTCTTTGAACAGATATTTAATTTCACCCTCCTCCAAAGTGACCCTGGGCTGCTATGAGACTTCTCCACTGCATTTTGTGACATTCACATCATCAGTTCCTTTCTATTTTCTTTGCATAATAATTTCATCACAGGGTGTTTGAAGCATCTCTTGGGAAAAGGATGAGAATTACTGCTGAAGCAACTAACTTTTTTTTTTTTTTTTTGGAATAGGAGAAGGTAAATGGTATGTGCTGAAGCTCCATGGTTACTTTTGGAATGGCCTGCTAGGTTGAGCATCAGTGATAGAGAGTATATAATTGATGATCCGTGAACAGTTACTTCTGTTAAGGTAAAGTGGCCCATGCATGTCTGTAGCTTTCCACACAGCTAACTGCACAAGCTTTCATTCAACAGAACATGTCAATTCTTGAACTATTTTTTAAAAAGCAACTGAGCATGTTATTAAGTTGCAACTGATATTCAACAGCTCTACATTAATCTCTAAGAAGCAAACAAAGGAGTATTTACTCTTTTTATCTACTGTTCAACTTTGCACAATGTCCTTTCGATGTTTGGTCTAAAGTGGGTATGTTTCAGTGATTCAAAGAAGAATCATATAGGGTTGGGTGTTGAGTTTTCAATGTTAATTAGTATTCTTACTTGCTTAATGCCTTGCTTTTCATT
Organism: Rhinolophus ferrumequinum; assembly: GCF_004115265.2. Taxonomy (NCBI): domain Eukaryota; kingdom Metazoa; phylum Chordata; class Mammalia; order Chiroptera; family Rhinolophidae; genus Rhinolophus; species Rhinolophus ferrumequinum. The sequence goes on along the minus strand of NC_046296.1, from coordinate 32,023,319 downwards.
TAGATCGTCCCTAAATCCAGTCTCATTTTCCCAGCTGCCTCAGACAACACTCGTATAAACGTTTCATTTCCTCCCTAATTTCCTCAGCTAGAGATGAAGAAGAGTCATCTCCTGACCCCATGGCATGATGTTAAGAGTGCTGAGATTTCCTTATTCCCCAAATTAACGTTCATAAATCGTTTTTTAAAATGAGGTATAATTGACATATGACATCATGTTAGTTTCAGGTGTACAACATAACGATTTGATATTTGTATATATTGCAAAATGATCACCACAATAAGTCTATTTAACATCCGTCACTATACATAGTTACAAAATTTTCTTGTGATGAGAACTTTTAAGACTTATTCTCTTAGCAACTTTCTAATATGCAATAGTCTTTTATTAATAATATTCCTTTATTATTAATAAAGGAATGCAATTTTAATGCAATTTACTTACCATGGTCTCTACTAGCCTCACCTCTGGCAGATGGGGTTTTGGTTTATCGACGTGTTTTTTTTTTAAAAGGCACAGAAAATATTAATAGCCACATAGAATTAGCCACTGACCAGTAATGAGGTGATTAAGCCTTTGGAATCAAACTGACCTGGGTTACAGACCTGGATCCCCACTTCCTGCCTGTGTGACTTGTGCAGTTTATCTCTCTGAGGCACAGTCTCTTCCTCCTCTTTCAAATGGGCCCCTGTCATAAAGTGAGGTCATCTAAGCATATCAAGTGTTTAGCACAGTGTGAGGCCACGGAGTTTGGCATATAATAGGTACTCAGTAAATACTAGCTCTCATTATTACTATTTAAATATGTAGGCATTAAAAGGCTACAGAGATTTGCTCACACTAAGTTATATCTTTAAGGTATTCGATATATAGATTTTCAACTGAGCCACTAACCTAAATTCTAATTTAGAAGATGCATATGAACTACTCAATACGTGCATCTTAACACCTCTGAATCCAAACTGCTCCTGCAGCTTTTGCCTCTTGCCTCTATTTGTTTGCCCTCTGACACCTCTTGCCTCTGCTTTGGTAGCCAATGTCTGGCCTCTCCTCCTGGTTGTCTATCACCAGGAGGTTTGGCTTTGTTATGCCACCTCATGTACCCAGGCCTGACCTTCTGGCTAGAGTTCTGTGTTTTGGCTTTGCCCCACCAGATCGGCAAAGATGGAGCCATCTCATGGGCTGCACGTAGGACATGAAGAAGTTAAAGTTGTCAGTCAGTGGGACTGGTAGACTCTATAGCCAGACACTATCTAACAAGCACCCATATGGAAGATTCCGGTAACCCACTGCCAGATTTGGGACTCGACCTCCAATTTCAGTTTAATGCCCATTTTAATGCTTAGGAAGATTAATATGGCCTGACTGTGATTACCTATCATATTTCCAAGTTCCTATGAATTCCTTGAGTTTGCTTTGAATTTTTTTAAAAAAAGGACTTCTTAATCTGATATGACAATCATTGTGAAAAAATAAATTGTAGATACAAGAAAAGTATAGAGAGGAGAATACACTGTTCTTTTAATCCGATCCCAGAAATAACTACAGTTAACATTGGGAGTACTTTCTTGTTTCTGTGCATATATTTATATAATTGAGATAGCACCTCCTACATTTTCTGCTTAACACTGTATCATAAACATCTCCCATTCCATAATAAAAATCTCTTTATAAACACTTTAATCACTGCATAATATTCTATCATATAGATGTGCCATAGTTTTAATTGTTGTATATTTATAAACTGTTTGTTTGGTTATTAGAAACACTAAAGTAATCATATTTGTACATAAACATTTTCTTATAAACTTCAAACCCAGTTCTAACACTCTTTTTTTATTTTGAGTAAAAGAGTAGTTTTCTATTTTTCTGTCATCCTTGGACAAGGAGTAAACAACTAGACTGGGACCATTGTAGACACTTAAATATCTATTGCATGAATAAATAAGTATTTAAAAGGCGATTTGCCTTTATTAGACATGAATACATGGAAGTATGGAACTAAGTAAGGATTCTACTTACCCTTGAATACAGAAGTATGTTAAAAAGAAGGGATTTAGAGAAAAATAAGTGAAACTAAAAATAAATCCGGGAATTAGAAAACTGTTCTCTGCCGCAGGGGAACACTTCCATTCCCAGAATAAAGAACATCCTCATTTTCTACCTTTTTCGTTGAGGCAGAGAATGCTGGCTAGGGACCAAACTTGTTTGCTCTTCTTCCTGGACACACTGCTAGACTCTATTTCCCAGCCTTCCTCACAGGCGTGGTCAAAGGAAGATGAGCCAAGTGATGTAAGCCACCTCCAGGCCTACCCCATAAAACATTCTCACTTCCATCTGCCACTGATCTACCTTTTGATGTAGATGAGCACAGTGACCTTAGAAGTGATCTGTTGAAGATGGTAGAGTCCCTGAATAGAAGAAGCGTGGATTCCTGAATCTCTGCTTGGAAACAATTGCCTGCCTATCTTGTGATGGGAGCCAGAAACCTAGGCTCATTTCTGACATGTCCTCCCTCACTCACCATATCCAGTTCATCACTAAGTCCTTTATTTTGTCTCCTACATATACTGAGTCTGTTCACTTCTCTTCATCCTCTCCACCAACACTTTTTGTCCAAGTTCACATATCATCTTTCCCTGGGCTGCTGGCAAAGCCTTCTAACATGGATCCATTCCGGCCCCCTTCTAGTGTCTCAAATCTTGTTTTTCCTCTACTACCTTCTTTGGTGCTGGATGCTATAGGGAAGATTATATTGTGATAGGACCCCTGGCCTGAACATTTGTGCTTCCTGTCAAGTAAGGGCAACACTAAGGGTGGTAGGACTATGACTAGAAGCTATTCCTATACCAGACAGGAACCAAGATTAACCATACATAGAAGTGACTGTGAATTGCATAGATATATTCTACTAAACCCAAACTAAATGTACCTTCCTAACTCAACTTCCCTGGACTGAGTTTCCAAAAATGCTTGTGACCACTCCAGTGCCACCCAACGTGAGAAGTGTAATGTGACAAGACAGGGGCATACGGGGGAGGCTAAGAGGAAAAAGCAATCCTAACCAATTAGCTAAAGGGTATAACTTTAACAAATTTTACAAGAATAATATGACCATGTGACACATTGCTATGGTCCCTTCAGAGCATTGGCAACAACTGGTGCAGGGAACGGGGCTTGAAGCTTTATCTTCAGTAGCTTCTCTGAAAATTCACCTGTGAAGGGCAACTGGTTTTGTGCAATACTCTGTAGTTGGGCTTGTGATGTGCTCTGGGATCTGACAGGCTCATGGTGTTAACTAAAATACACCATTTTACATGACATCTAATTTGTCTTTGCATCTAATTCAGAACCATGTGTCCTGGGCATGGTTGGTGCCCGATTTGCCTAGTGAGTGATACTAGGAGGAGAAGGAAGCCAGAGTAGAAGAGAAAGATAAAGGAAGAGAGAAAAAAAGGTGGAGAACCAATAGGAAAAAGGTCAAGGAAGAAGTTCAAGAGGTATGAAGCCATCAGGCCAGTTACTCCTGCTTCAGGTGTCACACTCATCAAACAGCATGCTGACCTTGGACAGCAGAGATTGATGCCTGCTCCACATCTCCTCAGTCACGTGACTTTCCTGGGGGCTGCAGTAGAAACTTCTAGCTCACTGACAGCATTCCACATCAAGCCTCTGTGTCTCTTCTCCTCTGCCCGAGCGAGGGCTTTCTCCAGTGCCAGGAAGCTCGCCCCCTGCAGGCAGTTGTGAGGGGATGTGGCCTTAGTGCCCCTGGGGCAACCCTCACCACAGGGATGGAAGTTGGTTGACAAATGGACCAGCCTAGGCAGCTTCTTGTGGGAGGCTTTTAAGGTGAATTCCACACTATTTCCCAGAGGATTCCCAGAGAGATTGAGTACCAGTTGCCCACAGAAGTGACCCTTTTTTTACCTCTCTCATTTTTGGCATCTCTCCCTTCCCTGACTCATTTTCCTCACTTCCTCGCCTGTGATTCCTGAGTTAACCTTTCAAACTACCCACACTCAATGCTTGTTCAGAGTCTGCTTTGGGGGCAACACAAACCAAAACACCTGGTTTAAGTAAGTAATTTGCCATTTAAAGAAACATGATATAAATATTAAAATACAAAAACATGAGATATAGTTTTTAAAGGAAATAAAGAATTTAGAGATACCCCCAAAATTCAACAAAAGTACGTATTTGTGTTATGTGCATCTATTTAAAAATAATGCTGAGATTCTGCAGAAAGTAATTGAGTTTCTATGGGAAGATAAAAAGGAACTGAATTATTGCATTCAGGTCTTTAAAATTCTCTTGCGTTTATATTCCAACTCTGGCTTATTAAAGGGGTCTGTGCTCCGTTAACATACACATGCGCTTACAATATAAACAGCTTAACTAGACATCTGTGTTGACTACATATAAGAGGCAGTTAACTTTTTGCCTTGTTTCTGTTCAGTGATCCTGATATTTTAGTCTGCTGGCCAGATGAAACAAGATTGGTTTTTTGGTACCAGATGTGTCACAGTTTGGGTTTGTATTTTGCAGGTGCTCCCCCCAGCTGGGAAGATGGAAACTTGCCATCTTTTTGAGATGATGACTCAGGATAGAAATATAAGTGTGTTAAAAATAATTCAACATATTAATGAAGGGCTTTGTCCCTTGTGGGCTTATGCATAACACATGAGCAGACTAGCAGCTGTTCTGTATTTTAAAAGAAGACTTAGAAAGTTAGAAGCATTTATGGCGATTCAAAACATAAGCAACTGCTTGGAGTCATGGAAACAAGATTCAACAATAAACTTGTATTTGTGAAGCTTCCCAAAAAGTAATAATCGCAATGGGCTGTGTTCAGGTAGTCTTCGCGTATTGAACAGTCTTTCTAGTTCCATCATTTGGATTCACTAAAACATCTTTTTTGTAGAGGTGGAGTGGTAGAGATGATTACATTTATTAGACATGGAGATTGGTTTCTAGCTGATTCCTATCCTCCAATATTCATATTTTTAAATCACATTTAAAAATCCTTACTTATGTCTGCCATTTTCACTAAAACATATTGTGAAAGAACTAAAAGCCTCACTGAGAACTGAGGTGTTAATAAGATGTATATTATCTTCTTCCAGGCCTGGAAAGCAAGAATCCATTTGGTCACGGTGTTCATTGTTTGCCCCTTCAAAAATCACCTAATGAATATTAACCAATGTCAAGGAATGGCAGTAATCTTTACATTAACTCCTTACCTTTACACCAATCCAATGGAAGGAAGGGCTCTGTAAGCCTCTTGGTCCAGCTTCTAAACCACAAATGTGTTAGACCCACGCCATCTTCACCGCGGTGGCTCTCAAAACTTCCGACAGGCCGACAGCGCCATTTGGATATTTGGTGATAGGCTTTTTTTTTTTTTTCCTTTTGGAAATTGCTGTCCTCTCAAGTCTAGTAAGGGCTACATGATTGGTTCTTGAGTTTCAGTTTCTGGAGTTTCAGAGTATTTGGTGTAACACAATTACTTCTGCCTCTTTGGAATTTTGAAAGAGAACACGTCAGCTAAAAATTAAGAGAGTAGATCAGAATCTGTTGGGTATCTGTGTTATTTAAACCTCCTTGCGTATAACAGCAGCAGTGACAACTGGTCCTGGCAACCAGCAAGACAGGTCCATGGTTTGGGTGGACACTGTGCAGGAAGAAGCTTGGAAGGAAAGGGATGGCTTATTGGTGTTGAACTGTGGAGTATGGCCAATGACAAGAGGCCGAATCTAAGTCATTAGACCTTTAGTCTGGGCACAATGCTCTTGCTCAACAAACTGTGCCCTTGAGCAATTCTTAAAAATCAGATGGTTTGACAAGGAGACATTTAAGTTTAGAAGTCTATTATTATGAAAAAGAAGTGTCTGTCATAGGAGATTTTATGTTTTGAGGAGATGGAGGTTGTAAGTTGTCAAATAAACTAGCTAAGAAGGAAATTTGGCAGCAGGAGGGAAGTTATTCTGCTTTTGAGAACTCTTTTGACAACTCAGAGGGCTTTCCTAACCACTGTCAGAAAATAACTCTGTCCAGTCAGAGAGCATGGAAGACTCAGAGCTCAGATATGGGTATTAGAATGGTGAAGGTCACTTCTCACTACTCAGTAAGAACATATGAATTTCCCCAGAAGCATGTTTGAAATGTGGGAACCCATGGCTAGGCTTTTTTCACTGGTGAAACAAGGTAAAATATCTTTCAGTTTAACATGAGTAATCGTATTTCAGTCAGTATCAGAAGAAAGGAGCAAAACCATGCAAAATTTGACAGAATGAATAAAAATTTTTTATTTGAATTGTAATTTAAAAAATTTATAGCTAAATTGGGTTATTTCTCATGTCCTTGGCCCCAGTAATGAAACCGCACTGTGAAGACCTGTTTTGGGGGAGGAACTATTGATTTTCCCTTCCACCAATGTCCCATGCTTTCCAACAGCCTTTGCATACAAAGAATGCTCAGATGCTTTAAAAAAAAGTTGGCAAATAGAGCCATCTTTTCTCTCAATGCAACCCTGGGGTAGGGATTAGTTATACTTTTTAAAGCTGGAAAAACTCCTTGTTTCAATAGTCCAGTTTTATGGATATAGAAACCAAAGTCCCAAGAAGCTAAGTCTCACAACTGATTAATGTTAGAACTGAGACTAGAATCTTGGTTCTTCCACACTATATCATGCTGTTAGATGTTGGAAGGGATTACCATAGAAGTTGCTCAATAAATGTTTGCTGCTGAGTAAGAACAACTCTGATGATGAATTATTCTCATAATTCCCATCTCTGGGAGCTGGTTTAAATCAGTGATTCCCATGGAGGGAGGGAAGAAGGAGGGATGTGTAGCTTGAAAACATAGCAAGGATTTTTCTTACTGCTTTGGTTTGATTTTGGTAATGATATTTACTTTGTTTTGAATTTCAAATTACATTAAAAAAGAGTATGAGATTTTTGTGTTTACCAAGAATGGTTGTACCTGTAAGGGAACTCATGTGTTAACTTTTCATAGTTCTTTCCAGGATTTTGTTTCTGTGAATGAAAAAAAGATTTTTTTTCACTTGCTATTTTTTTTTTTAGTTAAAAATGAACCTGAAAATGGGTGATTTAGGCTATGAAATTTGTGATTGAATAGTCTAGGAATCAGATTCCTTTTTGACACTCAAGATAAAAAGGAATTGCATGTGGAACCAACCCACAAACTAATGTTCATCAACTAATAAATGGATAAACAAGATATGGTATTTCTAAACAATGGACTATTACTCAATCATAAAAAGGAATGAAGTAATGATGCATGCTGTGACGTAAGATGAACCTTGAAAACATTATGCTAAGTGAAAGAAGCCAGACACAAAAGGCCACCTATTATTTGATTCTCTATATATTAAATGTCCAGAATTGGCAAATCCATAGAGACAGAAAGTAGATTAGTGTTTAACTCCCACCAGGGCTTGTGGGAAAGGGGAATGAAGAGTGACTGCTAACAGATATGGGGTTTATTTGTAAGTGATAAAAATGATAGGGAACTAGATAGTGGTGATATTTGCATAACACTGTAGTGTACTAAATACCACTGAGCTGTACTTTAAAATGAATTTTATGTATAGTTTACAATTAACAAAAAAGGAATTGCATCAGTAACACTTCGGTACCTAAACCCTTTCCATGTGATCTGTGTATAGGACTAAGCTTTGGGATTAACAGGCAACCATTTTGTCTGCAGTTAATAGCTTCTACAGATCCAGAGACACAAATATATATGTATATATACATATATGTGTAATTTTATAGTAATATATAATTATGTTACATATAATAGTATAATAATATAATAATATATATGTTTAGCAGTCAGGGCTTATGTATAATTATTTCAGAGAGATTTCTGTTTCTGCCACAATCCTCAGAAGAGTTATAGGTAAGACCCTGCTTTCTTGTTTAAGAGGGAAAAATCTGTGGAAAGAAGATCTTGGGCTTTTTAAAGAAAACTCTTACCATTCCTAGCTCTGACTTGAGATCCGTGTCTATACGTTGAAAAATCACTAGACTGATTAAAAAATGGAACAGTTTAGATTAAGCCCTTAATTTATCTGGAATGTAAGTAATCATGAGGACAGATGACAGGAACAGCCTCAACAGTCCTGCTGTGTTATGGCTCGTTGTTTACTCTGCTTCCTTGTCGGACACTTGTTTAGACCTATTCTCTCATCACTGTTTCCTTGCCCCTTTAATTTTTAAAAACCCAACCCCTGCTCTACTCACACAAGAAGTTTGTGTTTTGTTCCTTTGTCTCTTGGTGAACTTTCTTTTTGACAATTACTGCACATTTAGTCAACTCTTGAGAAACATTTGTTTCAGTGTCAAGGTTACCTGGTGTTAGAGGTTATTCATATGTATTTTGAAACTAGATGGAAGAGAAAATTGGTTGTACACCTTTCTGTGGCACAATTTTTACAGTCTTTTTGTTTCCTCATCTCCTAGATTATTTATTTTAAAAAATCAAGTGGTGTTCTCACTCTGGCAGCTATAACTAATTTCTTCCCAGACACTAAAGTTATATTGGCTGCATTAACAAATACCTCCAAAGACTAGATGATCCTCTAAAAGAATATTTGTTTTTATTTAAAAATATGATACATCAAAGTGAAGCAGTTACATTTGAAACAAATAAGAAGACATAAAACTTTTTCACAGGATTGGGAGGGAGGATGATTTACTTTCTATCACTGTCACTCTGGACGCCAAGAATAAGAACCATCACCATTTTCTTGCTCTGTGAGCATCAAATATAAAGATGAGAAATTTTAGTTATAAGTTGGTGAAGTTTTAGGGCTTTAATTTTATTCAGAAATTGAAATTTCATCTAATTTTATTCAGAAAGTGAAATACCTTTTCTTCACTTTGCTCCACATCTTGCAGAACTCCTCAATTTACTGAGCCTTACGGACTGAATGTTTGTGTCCTTCCAAAATTCCTATGTTGAAACCCTAAAGCCCAATGTGATGGTATTAGGAGGTGAAGCGTTTGGGAGGTCATTTGGTCATGAGGGAGAGACCCTCATGAATAGGATTAGTGCTTTTGTAAAAGGGACCTCAGAGAACTTCCTCAGCTCTCTTTCTACCATGTGAGGATATGAGGCTGCAACTCAGAAGAGGGCTCTCACCAGAGCCTGACCATGCTGGCAGCCTCCAGACTGTGAAAATTAAATTCTGTTGTTTATAAGCCACCCAGTCTATAGTGTTTTGTTCTAGCAGCTCGTGAGATACTGATTTTGCTTCTTCAGATCTACTCCATTGTGGTTTAGAAAGAATCCATTATCGCATCTCCTCCCTGTAGATTTCTCAATATAATAATTTTATAGGGGATACCTTATTCATTTTGGGAATTTTGCCTACTTTTTTTTTTCACATTCAGTATCAAAAGTTTCTGACAAAATGTAAAATACCTACAGAAACCAGCATATCATACAATGATTTATTACTATGTAATAAACAACCATGTTAGGACTGATCAGGAAAATAAAAACCAACACAAATGTGGTAGATCCTCATTTTCTAAAGAAATATATCTTTATTGACTTTTTCCATTTTCTTACAAAGCAGTTTAAAAAAACTCATCCTTGAACTTGCTAGTCAATGTTGTGATGGCTGCCTCCTTACGAGACTGTCAGTGGAGCTACCGTGAGGTTCCTTAAGCACCACAGAAGATAATCATTGCTTGGTCCCACCTTTGCAGAAAAGAATCCAAGTTTCCCCGGATAGAGTATGCTTAGCTCTCTTGAAGAAGACCAGTTTAGTGGATTAATGTCTAATTTACATATAGTAATAAAGACACACTTTGAATCTTTACAGATTAAATGCCCACTTTATACCATGGTGTATTTGTTTGAATTATTGGTGAGTGTACAGTATATAGATGTAGATGTACTAGATATGTCTATAAATAAAATAGTGCTTTAAGGTAACAATATTCTTTGGCTGATTTAAACGCCTCTAGTGGACTCTTTAAAAAAACTAAAATGAGAATGGCCCCACTATTATTGTCAATCTTAACACTGAGCTGGTGCGGAAGGTTCCTATACTGTTGACTGTCAGCATCTCCAGGTCCACGATATATTCTCTGGGTCCCGATAGTGACTTCACCAGCACAAGCATCGCACTGACAGGACTTATTTGCTAAAACAAAAGACAAAAAGAGGAAGGGAGAGAATAATTTTTCTTGGATTGGAGTTTCTATTCTGGAGAGTTGTACCTCGTATAAGAATTAGGGGAAGAATGTTGAGGGTGGGATACAAGTCACTACTTAGTTGCTTCTTGGTTCCAATCCTTCCGTGGCCTTGTCCCTCGTCCATACATAGTCATTAGTTCCAAGGTACAGGGGCCTACCTTTTTCTTTGTTTTCTATTTGTCCCTCTCTGTTAATATTCTCTTCCCTTTTATTGAGTATTTCCAGCCTTTATAGAGACTGGAGTTCAGGTGAAAATCTGATGATTTTTGAACTGATAAACAAAGTTGTCGTCTTTCACTTCTCAACATTGTAGATCTGTTTACATTCTAGTAGATGAAGAGACCTGTAAATAGTTAATTTCAATGGAATGTGGCAAATGCTAAGATATATGGGGGTATACATGGTATGTATAAAGCTACATACATGTGTATATATGCAGGGAAAAGGAGGAGGGACACTCAAGAATTGAGGGAAGGCTTTTCAATGCCTGAGGAGAGTCCCCCAGGATAAACGGAAATTTTGTAGAGAAGTATGTTCACAAAAACTGGATGCAATTTCATTTTGATGAAGACTGTGATGGGTGCTGGAAAGTGAAGGAAGATGAGGTTGGAAGGGCAGTTCAATAGATGTGCGAATCTGAATGTCAAGAGGAGGGCAGGGATAGAGACAATGGATTAAGATTTAGCAGTCACTTCAATGGGTGGACATTAAACCAAGATAGAGAATGTGTATGGGATAAGACGGGGTCTGGCAGAGGCCAACAGTTAAGGAGTAGGCAGAGGAGAAGCAAGGAAGGAAACTGCGAAGAAATAGAAGACAAAGTGGTAAACAAATGAATGGCCATCAGTATCCAATAGAGCAGAAGAGGCTGAGGGTGACTGGAACTGAAAAATGACCCCTGGATGTTTGTTGTTGGTGGCTTTTTTCCAGAGCAATTTTGGTAGAGTATTGGAAACAGACGATAGAGATGTGGGATACGAAGTGAGAACGCAGCGATTTGTGATTACAGACTATGCTTTAAGAACATTGGCCAAAAGGGGAGAAGACAGAGGGGGCAACATTTAGAGGAAGAAACAAGTTAAATATGTAGGAAGTAGACGGGGGTTTGACAGAACAAGGTTTTAGAAAAGATGGGACCTTCAAGAATTGAGGTGGTAGGTTGGCCTTGATTGACAGAAGTAAAACCTTGTCTTTGGAAAACTGAGGGAGAGTGTAAGAAGGAGGACACTTGGACTTAAGTTTGCAGGGGATGGGATGCAAGGTTCAGGTAATTCATGCCTGTTGGTCTCAGTGGTTTCAGAAGAGTAAGAGGTGAGGTTACTTACTGAAAATGATAGCTGTAGGGACTTTAAGAGTCTGGGGGACATTTGATATCAGGAACTGAAAAGAAGAAATAAAAGAAAGCAATAGGATTGTTGAGCATACTAAGGACCCATCTGAAGTTGGAGACTTATAGTATTACCAATTTGTGCTGATAAACTGAGTATGAAAATAGATATGGATTATGGGATTGATCTAGGGTTACTGGCCTGGGAATTGAGGTGTTGGTGACAGAGTAGTTCAAGGGTCTACCAAGCAGTTGATAGACTGGAAGAAACTGGGGGGGTAGACGTCAGGGGACTAGCATCATTTTGAGGGTGAAGAGCAGATAGAGTGGAAGTGAGGGCATGAGAGAGAAGGTCAGTCGTTGGAGACTAAGATTCTGATATGGAACTGTTCAGAGTGATACAAGTCCAGTATGTGGCCATGGGGTTGGTGGCAGAGTGACATGAAGCTGAATGTCATGGGGGATGAGATGGTCAGGGAATTGTAGGCTAAAATAGTGCCCAGATCAGGTTACCAAAAGGACAACTTCACAGACTTGCCCCTCCTTGTCGCAGGTCATCTTCTCTTCTGAGTGATCTCACCCACTCCCTACACACTCCCCCTGAGTTATCTCATCCATAGCTATGGCTTCAATTTTCATGTGTTTGCCAGTGACTTGAAAGTCTGTACTTTGAATTCCAAGCCCATTCTGTTCATCTCTACTTCGATGTCTCATAGGGACCAGAACTCTATGTCCAAACTAAACTCACCTTCCTCTCTATAGTGGCTCCTTCTTCCCTATCTTAGTAAATGGCATTACCATTTATTGTTGCTCAAGACAGAAACTTGGAGGTTATCTTTGATGCTTCCTTCTCCTCCACCACCCCATAGCACATGGATTAACAAGTCATGTATTTTCTTTTATGTCTTCATAAATCTGTTCACTTCTTTTGGACTCACTGTTACCACCCTAGTCTCCCACCTCTTGAACTACTTACTGCTCTCTCCATTTCTATTCTTGCTTCACTCCAATCCAGGTCCTACAGTAACAACTCCTCTACTTGGAACCCTTAATATTGTCTGTAAAACACTGTGTGATCTAGGCCTTGTTCATCTCTCCAGGCTCCACTCAAACCACTCTGCCTGTAGTACCCGGAACTCCTGACCAACTGGTCTTCTTTTTATTCCTTCCATTTGCTACTCTCTATTTTCTAGTTTTCTACTTAAATCCTCCTCTTCCAAGAGGCTCACAGACCACTCCTGCTTTGGTTAGGGGTTGACTTGTTATGCATTCATGAGCAACTTGCAATGTTCAGTTGTAACATTCAGCATACTTGTGAGCCCTTGTTCCATGTCTTGAATATAAGCTCTCCTGAGGCAGGAATTGGTTTAGTTTTATTCACTGTTATGTCTCTACGACCTAGCATGGTGCTTGCCCTTTGTTGGTAACAGTAACATCTTGAATGTGTTGATTAAATTAAATGTATTTCAAAATAGTTTTTGAGCACTTGTTATGTGCCAGGTACCATTCTATGTGCTGTGTATACAAAAGTGAACCGACAGCTAGTCTCCATCCTCTATACATTCATGCTCTAGTGGGTGACATAGACAAATTAATACTATGCAAGGTGTTGATAAGAGCTATGAAGAAAAAGAAGGCTCAAAAGGGAGGATAGATATTGGGTGGTATGGAAAGAGGATCGTATTCTATCTTCAATTTCATGTAGTACTTTATAATATGTTCCCTTTTGTAGGGAAAAAAAAGTTTTCTCAGTATTTTCCTCAAAGGAATATAAATAAAATCCTGTATCCCACAAATCCTTTCAAGGATCAGGTCCAGTCTCATAACCACCAAGAAACATTCTTTGACTATTCCAGCTCATATTAATTTTTTGATGTCTTGAGCCATAGATTTAAACACAAACTTCCTCCAGCCCCCACCACCTTCCCTTCCCCCGCCCCCGCAAATGTTAACTTTTACCAAATAGTAATGTTTAAAGCTCTTTGAAATAAGGAACTGTGTATTACATGCATGTAGCATAAAGCTGAACAGACAGTAGGTATTAATTAAGGCCTGTTAATTGATTCTTATGCATTAAATACCCACTGCACAACTGGAATTTCATTGGATAAATTTTGTAGGATTTGATCCAACTACTTTTTGAATTATGTGATAAGAGATAGTCTGGAAATGTTTTTTTCATTTTAAATAGTTTTTTGTTTCAAATAATTTAATATTATTTAACTCAAAGTGGGCAATGTTTCAGATCATTCATGAGCAAAAAGGATTTTACTTGAGGAAAAACACTGAGTATATTTGAAATCATCAAGTCGATAAATGCACTGATAAGAATCATAAAACTTTTTAAGTGCCATGCTTATTACAAGGAAAAAAACATGTGGGAACTTTGCTTAACTGTTTGTTGATTCTGCTAGGAAATTTTATTTTCTTAAATTATGGCTAAGGGTTCAAAATGGAAAATTATTTTAAAAGAAGATTTTTAGATGAACCTATTTTATTGCCATGGGTTACAAATAATGTTATTTGTTTGGGCTAGAATTGTTAAATTGGTATTATCTGAACTCTTTGAAATCACAAATATCTAGTATATCTCAAATTAAAAGCATCAAATGTTACAAAATTTATTCTTAGCTATTAGAAAAAAGAATAGTAACAGATCGTATTTTGGGTTTGTTTTTTCTCTTCATAAGTTGGTCATGAGAAATTAATCATTTCTAATTTACTGGCAAAGAAACAGAATCACATAATTCTGGAACTGGAAGGGAACTTAATGTATCAAAGAATAGTGTAAATGTGTAAACATTAAAAATCTGTAAACTTTACCACAAGGATGAATTTCCCAATTTACTTCTCATATTCTCAAAATGAAATATTAACTTTAAAATTTGATTAAAAATGAAGAGTGCCCAGAGGAGTTTTGAGAAAATTGTAACTAGATGAATAACATCCTTAGCGTGAAATAGTTACCGTAACCCTGCAAACTCCTTGGGGGGGTGCCATCATTTTCACATGAAGTGGTGAGCCGTATTTAAAATATGTCAGAATTTTAACCTAAAATGAACTTGCTGAGATTTTGCAGGGGGGCACTGGAAGGCCGAGGCATTGGAGTCAGGGAGATGTGCTTGGACTCTCTTGGAGGGACTGGAGAGGCCAGTTTTAAGGAAGAGAGGCAGGGGAATGGGGAAGCAAAGATCACCCAGGAGACACTGTGAAGAAGAAATGGCAGAATTCAGAGGAAGATTTCATATAGGCAATGAAAGAAAGGGAAAACACAAAGGTGACCTCACATTGTCTGCCTGGAGGTCGGCAGGGGTGGTACCTATGGCTATTGACACATGGTACAGGGGGTTGAGATCACTTCTTAGAGACTTCCAGGTTTTAGTTTTGGTGCAAATGTAAATAATCTTGTGAATGTAACAATAAGGAACTCATGGTTTTATGAAAAGCTTTCCAGGAATAATTTTTTCTATGTGCAATTAATTAACCATCAGTAATTTGTGGTATCTAGTTGAGATGTGTGTGTGTGTGTAAGCTTGTGTTTTAATGGTCACACACAACTTCATCAGAGTCTGCAACTTGTTATTTGCATGACTTTAGAAAAGCTACTTAATCTCTCTGAGTCTTACTTTTCTGTAAAAAATGGAGATCAATATTAATGTCTATCCAAGAGTGTTACCACGAGGATTAAATGAGGTAATGCACACAGGAGGACCGTACTCAATGCCTACCTATAGAACTTTTTAAATATTAGCTTTCCTTCCCTGTGACTACTACCAAACAACAATAACAGATTTGAACCTTTCTCAACAGCTGAGGCTGCACTCTGGATACTTACTCTTAGGTAGAACTCTCCATTTTCATTTCCAGATTTAATCTGAAAAGTATTGATAGTGTTGGCATAAATGGTTGTGGCCTGTATCTGGAAGATGTCTGATGGCACAGACCTATCAGATCGGATGCTCATGTATTTGTAGACTATGGATTGGGGAAGTTCTCGGCACACCGCATTTGCGACTGGGCAAACACATCGGCTGCAAAGGCAAAAAAAAAAAAATAAATAAAAATACGTTCAACAGTTTGGCTTGGTAAGCCCAGAAGATTCTTGCTTTCATAAGTTCTGATTTTTCTTACTTCTCTGGTGTTAGAACGTAGGGATCTTGACAAGGATTGCGTGGGTAACAACGGAAGCCGCCGTGATAATTCCAACACATTTCATCTTCCCGACATTCATTTGTTGTCTCACACTCATTTATATCTGTAGAGACATAGGGTCAAAGAGTTTACTGATCTAAGCAAATTATATAAGTGGCAGATTCAGGTTTGCAAGGAAGGAGGTGTTTGGAAACCTGGACTGTGTTTAATTTGCTTTTAGACACAGGACTGGGCAGGACCTGAGTTCATTGCATTTAATTCAGGATAGATGTAACTAAGCCAGACAGTCAAGACAGATTAATATGTGTCATTTCGTGATATTTTATCAAGCACCTATTATTCATGTGTTGAATTCAAAGCCAAATGCTAGCCACTGACCCTGCTTATATAAACGTGAAAGGCACCATTTCTTGCCCTCAGGGAGAGTATAATTTAGCTTGGAATATAGATATGGCAACAGTTAATTATAAAATAAAATGGAATTAACTGAGAGATTGATGGGTACACAGGAAGATTAAAAAAGAGTTGATTAATTCTGCTGCCTGGGGAATTAGGGAAGGCTGAAGGAAGGAGGAGGCATCTCAACTTGGCCTTGAAAGGTGGTGGTTAGATGGGAATCTCATGGTTGGGGTGGGGAGGGCCTTCCAGGCGGAGAAAGCAGCAAGCGAAAACTAGGAAGAGGGCAGTGTAGTGTCTGGCTCAGCAGCTTCAGAGGAAGGTAAAGTCTAGAGATCTGGTTTCAGTAAACAATAGCAAAGGATAGTGGATGCTCCGGGAGTGGATTAGACTGTGCAGAGGAGGCAGAGCACAAGAATGAAGCTATGAAGTGTTCCACCTAGTAGAGCACAGCTATTTAAAGACAGTATGGAAGAAGAGAACTTAAGGAAGGGGCTGTCAGCTGTGAGAAGCAACCCAGGAAAAGGCAGTGCGAGGATATCAGAGGGAAGAGAGTCCTGGGAAGGAGGGCTGTGGATAAGCCAGTTTGGGCAAAGACTGATTTTAGATTTAGGGGTTAGGAGCTCCCAGATAACATGGAGAGAACAGTTTCAGTGGGGAGCCATTACATCAACAACAATTGTGTTGATACCCACATCACTATCTACGTTTATTTCCCTTTACATTTGAATAGTGATGTAGGTTTTATCCAACGTAAGCCTTTTCTGAATCATTCTTTCCCCACAATTAGGTCTTTTCATTTGTTAGTTTACTCATTCGATAAGTAATTTACTGAATCCTTGCTGCATGGGCTAGTAATGGGATGTGATCTCTTTTTCTTCTCTGAAATTCTCACACCTCATGTCCTCCTTTTTGCACCTTTATTGCTTTCTGCTTTGCATTGTTGAAATTTGCATGTTTGTCTTCACCTTTCTATTAGCTCGTAAACTCCTTGAGGGCAAGGACTATCATACACATCTTTATATCCTTTCATCACCTAGCACTGGGGACTCCTGATTTTTTTTTTTTATAAATATTAAATTGAACTAAGTTGCTCCTCACACAAAGGAGGTGGAGAAGGGTGAGAAAGATATTATCTCTATTTGACATTGGAGGAAAGACAAATAAGGAAGGGTTAAGTAACTGACCCCAGTTCATACAGTTAGTGACAGGCAACTTTCCATTGCGAGATACTACATCCTCTAAGTGAGAATAATTCCATGCTTTGCCTTTTGGATTTAAAAAACAACAACTTTCTTTTAGTTTCCAAACTGACTAAAGCTATCTGGAACCCAACAGAAGACTGGAAAAGTTATGAGGTTTCCAAGAGTAAATTACAAAAAATGTCTTCTTTTGGACTGACTATGGCTAAAGAAAGAACTTAAATTACTCAGAAGAAATCACAATCAATATTTTTCACTTTATTTTTTTTGAAAAATAAAGATGCTGTTTAGCTGCAGGGCAAACTGATTGGTTTGTTATACAGAGTCCCAACGGTAGCAAAAGGACATATTATGTAATCATTTCATTGATTACTTTCAGTAATTTAATTTAGAGCCTAGCACAATCAACACCTTAATTGTTCTGGAAGGTTTCCAGAAATTCTCAACAGTATTAACATATTTGATGAGTGTATATTTGTGTATGTGTATAATCTGTCACTATTTCTCCGTCTCGCTCCCTTTCCCTCTCACCCCCTCCCTAATCCCCAGTTTTTATTTTTGCAAGACTATGGAAATGAGAAAAGTTATTTCATCCCCAAAATAAGCCTTCTGGAGAAATGTAAGAACCCAAACTCCTTCAGTTTTACTTTAATCTGTGGATGAGGTTCGGAAGGGATGGTTTCAGTGGACGAAACCAATTGATTTGTACCTTAACAGAAAATCTCTTTCACACACACATACAGAAAAAGTTTTGGCTTAACCAAACATCCTGAAGCTGTATATCTTCAAGATATAACATTCATGAATCCTCTATTTGAAGTTCCAGTGCACTTTCACCTTTAATTATAAGAGATATAAATGTTTGCAGATATACAGACGAGGCAGGTCAGATTCCACTGTACATTAATTTGCTTCTGTCTTTTGCTGAGTATCAAATCCATATAAGATGAGAAACACATAGACATTTGTTTGAAGGATGCCAGGGAAATTGGTTAAGATATGCCACTGGCTAACATTTTTCTGCATGTAAGATTCATGTTAAAAGTCTCAGTTAAGGTTCAGAAAGTACAACCATTGCAATGCAATGTTTTTCCACAATTAATGTGTTACGGAGTCTCTAGTAACCTGGAAAGGGGTATAAAGATGTTCATTGTGCAATGACTGACATTCTGATTGTGCTCATACTTGGTGGTTGGAGTCTAGTTGAATAATCATATGCATACTAATAAATCCCAGGTCATGGATCTTCCTCTGAGTTAATATTTCTTTGTTAAACCATGATATAGACTGAGAATCCCCAATGTCTCCTTTCCTTGATCTTTTCCTTTCTTACCAGCATTTTACGGCCCTGTGGGCCCTCTTTCAGTTCTGATTAGAAAGGATTCTCTAGAGTAGATTTGCTACTAGTCATTTACATTGCTAGGTAAATTTCACAAAACATCTTGAATTAGACAGGCTGTATACTTCACAAATAATTTTTTACATAGATTATTCCATTTCCCTTCCTCAACTGCCTTTTCCAAATTAGAAAGCTGAGAAGTTTGATAATTTTTTCAAGATTGTACACATAGACTGTAGTGCAGCTAGGACTCAAACAGATTGCCTGTCTTCAGGTTCAGTCATTTTTTTCATTCTCTCATTGCTTTATGTAAATCCAAGTGATGTACTAGGTTTTCCAGGATTATCAACATTTTTGGTTTTATCTGAGCAGTGTTTTCCCTGTTAAAGACATTTCAAGCTACATGTAGCATTGCTGGTAGGGAGAAAAAGGTGCATATTTTCAGATCTTCCAGAGACTCTGAAATCATACCATGTAGAGAGTTACTTCTTCCACCTATGTGTGTGTGTGAAGATTACCTGAATATTTATTTTAAAACTGGACCCAAGGACATTAGCTATTTTTGAATCGATAGTTGTTTGCCAAAGAATTCAAGCACATTTTAATACATATGAGGCTGATATTCTCAACATCTAAACTACTACCCAATTTATAATCTTGGTGTTTTAGAGGTATGCCTAACCCACATATTAAGCTTATGCTCTAGACTCAAACTCATGGTGAGATATTTTAATAATTCGATCTTTTCTGGTAGCTGATTAGAAGACACATAGCATGGAGATTATATCAGCTATATAGAAGGGATATCAATATTTTACTAAAATTTTTCTATTTTAAGAAAGAAAAACCATTACTTTAAATTTCAAGGAAAGGGGGTGTTAACAGTGAATACCCTTTTTATGAGATGTGCATATCTGATGATGAGCAGATATGGGGGATAAGAGAGCTTAAATTGTACATTCAAGGTGGAAAAAAATGAGAGTCTATGGCAGAACATCCTACAACTTCCTCCCTGCCCTTCCTGGTTAAAACTAAACATAGCAGATCGGAAAGCAATAAACTTACCCTGACATGTTCTACCTCTCACTACTTGGTATCCCTGGGGGCACATACATGAGAATTTCCCAGGTTCATTCACACATTGATATTGACACAGGTAACTTGAGGTTCTGCATTCATCAATGTCTGTTGAATCAGAGAAGAGCAAGGACACAGAATTAAAAAACTACATTGGTAATATATTTTTAGATGATATAATAGAGTAAAAACACTGCAAACTCTGTAACCGAAATACAATCCTTTATAAGACGCTCAAGGGCAAATTCTAACAATTTTCAAGTCATTTCCCCTAGAACTTCACAGCACAAAGCGTTTGTCTTACCATCAGTTTTACTTAATTATTACTGACAGTTTGGCAAATCCTGGACCTAACTGTACAAGCTGACGAGAGTGAATGAATTAGCTTATGGTAGAGGCTTTTCATTTTGGGATCTGCAGACCCACCCATGATGTAGTTTCATATGTGTTTTCTCAGAAACTGGGTCGCTTTGATACCAAGTTTATTTGAGCTTTGAACTTCAAGTCCCATCACTGGCTAGCTTCTAGAGGGGACATCCTGTCAGGATCTGACCTTCAGGGGAAGAATGCTTTTCATTTCTCAATGGTGATGTCATTCTAGTTTCCTTAGAAGGGTAGAGACAGATGTCCAGAGCCGGCTTCTTTTGGTTTTGAGCATAGTAGCATGATGTGATGCCTCTCTGGGTGAAGTGTGACCTTTGTGACCCCAAGTAAAACTAGGAGGGTCCAGGAGGAACTCAGAGACATCAAATATCAATGGCATCCCCTCAGGATGTCTTATGCATTTTAAATTACACAGTGGAAAGTGCATGTGCAATGGACTCTGAAGGTCATCCCTTCAGTTCAACAGCCGCCTTTCTACTCATGTGGAAAATGAAACCCAGGCAACGTAAGAAATGTGCTCACATCAAACAGTCAGGAATAAGACTAGAAGCCAGCTCTCTTCGTTTCTATTCTAAGGTTTCTGATATGCAACCAGCATTTTTCAAACTTAAATGTGCACACCAGTCACCTGGAGTTATGTGTAGCCTCTGACTCAGTAGATCTGGGTTGAGGCCTGAGAGTCTGCATTTCTCACAAACTCTCAGGAGGTGCCAACTCTGCTGGCCATCGGGTCACACTTTGAGAAGCAAGACACTAGTGCACCCTTTCTAATTATTAGACCCATCCTGCACTTAATATTTCAGTTATTTCCCCCCTCATTTCTCTTGATAACATACGAAAAAGTCAATGTTACAATTGAATTAACTGGATTTTAGAATAGGATTTCTATGGATAAGACTTTGTTTTTTCATAAACAGGCACATAATCAGATAAAGGAACAGCAATCAAAGGGATTGGAGTCTTATTAAAAATTATTTGGAAAATATCTTACCTTCACAGCTGAGCCTATCACTACTTAGTTCATATCCTTGATTGCACTGACAGATGAATGAACCAAGAATGTTGTAGCATTGCTGAGCACATTGATTGCTGGCATCACATTCATTTATGTCTGAAAGGAAAGG
Source organism: Rhinolophus ferrumequinum (assembly GCF_004115265.2). Lineage (NCBI taxonomy): Eukaryota > Metazoa > Chordata > Mammalia > Chiroptera > Rhinolophidae > Rhinolophus > Rhinolophus ferrumequinum. Next base: position 32,002,086 of record NC_046296.1, on the reverse strand, counting down.
TTATATACATTTATATATCTATGGATTTAAACAAGTCCTTGCTCTTTTGTACCTGTGTCATCTGATGGTAAGTGAGTAATTCCCTAGCTGGATTCTTTGCCCCGCAGAAGCTCATTGGAGAACATTCATTCAGGTTTCATATTTGTTGGAACAGCTTCAAACATCTGTCATATGCTTCTTTTAGAAATACCAGAATTTTTTTTTTCTGGGAATGACAGATATTTTGGGGTTTGATGAAACTTTCCAAAAGAATTTAATGATCCTAATAAATATACATTCCAGTATCTATTTTCTTTTGTTGTTGTGCAGAAGCAAAATGCCAAGTCTATAAATAATTGATATAAGACACTCATACTGATATGGTCTCTCAGCATGCTGTAGTGAAGATTTATCTGTGCTATTTATTACTTTTTAAATGGGTTCTGTTAAATTCCATTACAATTATAACATAAGCCTTTGAGACCCATACGGAGTTTTGCAATGCTCTAAGGCACTGAAAATATTGTGAAAAGGCATTTTTCCTGCACTAGATTCTTTCCATGTCATGCCAATCTTAAAATTGTGTGCCGTGACATTGCATTCTGAAAGGGAGAAGAAGCATGTAAAAATCAGATGCGCTTTCAGTGGAAAGTTTATGTACTTGAACTTGCAGTAACTCCTTTGGCACCTTCAGCATTTATATCACATACTGTTGACTAATTGGTGTGTGTATATCAATGGATCTGTATTTTTTTTTTTTAATTTTTGATACACCCACGGAGGAGAACTAAACCCAAGGTTCACAAAGTTTTCCATTCACATCTTGATGTGTTTTCAGAAACAGATTGGTTATTGTCTTTTCAGCTTTATGCGGGGAAGTTGATGGAAACCAGTTCACTCAAGAACACAGAAAACTGGAAATGCTGCAGTGTGGCATGGAGTTTGTTTTTTTGGAAGACAGAAATCAGGTATTCAGGTGGCATTTCCCGAAATGCTTACTTACCTACACAGGTATAGTTGTTTGCCGCCAACTGAAACCCAGGACTGCACTGGCAATAAAATGATCCCGGTGTGTTCACACATCTTTGGTGGCAATATGGAGGCATGGTGCATTCATCTATATCTAGGTTATCAGGCAAACACACACACACACACACACACAGATACATTATTGATTATCCACAGCTGTTTGCTCTTGAGTTCTCAGCAGAAGATTATCTAGAAATCCTACCTAGAGAAGACCTCATTTTAAAAGTAATTATTATTTTTTTTAAAAAAATTAGGGTATATGTGTTCTAAATATGCTTTGCTCTACATTCTGCAGTTAAGTGATACATTAAGAACAAAGACTTCATAAACTTGGCTGGGTGGGTTGAGATTTAGAAGAGAGTAAAGAAATTAAGACTGTTTCACATATATCAGAATGTCAGTTTGAGGAATCTAAAAACTTATTTATGATGACAGAAGTATAAAAGAACTGTTGAAGAATTGAGTGATGTAGCATAAAACTAGGAGAAAGAAGTGTGGGCTGCTGTTTAGTTGGTGAGTTTGGTGAAGTCACTTAATAGTTCAGTATCTTTGTTTTTTCTTTTGTAAAATGCGGATATGCTCGTTGTGAGTATCTTATGAAGTTTCTCTGAGAATCAAATGAAAGAACACTGTGGAAGCAAAAGGATGCTAAACCAAAGTTCCTTTCTGATGCATTGATGAAGTGTTCCAACCCGTGTCCTTCTCATATAAATATTTCCAACTATAAAATGCTCAATTGAGAACTTGCAGAGTCGGATTACCATCTTAGAAGCATAATAAAATTCCATTAATTCATGACTCTATACTTTGTGACAATTCCAACATGGCATGTGTAATTCAAAATAGCAATCATGCATGTACAATGTAAAGACTATATAGTGACACTATCTTATAGTAAAAAACAAAAACAAAACTATGCCAAGCTCTTCTGATATTTTAATAACTAAAAGTATGGGAAGCAGTGTGATCAAGTGGCCTCAGGGTAATCTGAGTTTGAATCTTCTGGCAATCACTAACTTGTTGTTAGCCTCTTGGGGCTTCCATTTCTTCCTCTGTAAATAATAGTACAACAATGTGGTAGAATTGTTGCAAGGATTATATGAGATAATGTAGGTAAACTTCCTCCTACATCCACACAAACAGGTAAAAAATAAATGGGAGCTATTATTACTAAGTTGCAAAATCTATTTGACTTAACTTCAATATTGAAACAAATGATAATGATAATCACAGAGCTTCCCCCCTCATTTATTTAGGGGGTCTCTCAAATGTTGCCTCAGGAAGGCCATCTCTGACCATCCATATAAAATATTTATCTATCCCCTTATCCTGCTTTGTATTTCTTTGTAGCCATTGACACTCGTTAACACTGTGTTATGTGTTATGTGTCTCCCTCACTATAATGCATGACAAACAAAACAGGGTCTGGCATAAGTAGGTGCGCAATAAACATTAGTTGAATGAATGGAAATGTCACTCTAGCTAAGAGCAATTTTAGCATGCTTCTTCCTAGTACCCAGGTGCTGGTCTCGATACCTAATTTGTATAAATAGTACTTTCTAATAGCTCCAAGAAGGCTGTGATTCTATAAAGTGTTTGTTCACCATGATGGTCCAGCCCCTAGAAGAGTGTCTGGCACACAGTCAACCCTCAATAAATATTTGATGAATAAATGATGCATGTGTTCACAACCAGTCAACACTCATCAAACCATCGTTATTTGCTAGCGTTATGTTTGGCACTGCAGGCTTACAATAATGATAAATATACATGTGTTCCACCCTTATCTAGTGTGGAAGATGGGCATGAAAACAGATCACTGCATGGAATGATAAGATCAACAGTGGAAAGGTGTAAAGGGATATGGGAGCACTGTGCTCCTCGAAGTGTGGCCTGCTAACCGCTGCTGGTCCATGGACTATTTGGACCAGTCGGCCACAAAGAAGTACAGAAAATGAGAGTACTTATTTAGAAACAGCAACTGGGGTTTACCACAACATTTTTACTGTACTTTACAGAAGACTTATTCTGTATCCAATAGGAGATTTACAAAAAGGACCCATCAAAATGTGAGAAGTACTGGCATAGAGGAGGGATGACTACTTTTATTGGTGTAGATCCTGAACAGCTTCCCAGAGGAAATGATTCTGAGCGGGGATTTGAGAGTTGAATAGGAGTTGGCCAGGAGAGAGTGTTCTTGGTGCTGAAAGAGCTTATGTAGAGGCACTGAAGTGTGACACTGTGTGATGTATGTGGGAAACTATAACTAGTGGGATAGAGCTGGAGTATACTTCTTTTTGTGGGAGAGGGGTGTTCAGAGCTGGGCAAGGATAGATTAAGGTTGACCTTATAAGCTCTGTTGAGGAACGTAGAGTTGGTTCAATGGGTAAAGAAAATACCATATGATTAGATCTGAATTTAAGAACATCTCCTCCTACTCTATCACAAAGGGCTACAACCATAACTTCCATTCTCTGATTCTTCCCACAGTAGTTTGGGTTAATTCTTTTTCTGTACTTTTTATGCTCTCAATTGTTTATTTTCCTGACTAACACAATGGACAAAACTTCGATATCTGTGTTTTCCCGCACAATCTTCTCCCAAATCTGTTTCATCACTGCAAAGCCAGGCCTTCCTCAGAGGTTCAGCGTGAACCCCAGCCTTTGGGCACAGCCCTGTGGCAGGAAGAACTCCGCAGAATTCAGTGTTGACACCCTGACATCACCAGCTCATATTCTCAGGCAGAAATGGATGCTGCCTGCCTGTCCCCACATCCTGATCCTCTGTTCCTAAGAGGAAATAAGGGCTCTTGACTGATTTCTGGTAAGAGGTGGTGGTATGTAAATCAATGGACAGAGGAATTCAGTGGAAGGGTTTCATGCCTCGTGCTGGACCTCCCAGTTGAGCCCAGGACGCTGTAGTTAACCTCTTATTTGCTAGTCGACCTCCCCATACTGTGTTCTTCCAGTCATTCAGAAAACGTGGTGGGCACTCGTCAGGGACTAAGGAGGCAGCAGTGACACAAATCAGACCTGTCCCTAGCCTTCGGGGAGCTCACGTAGAGCTCTCAAATAGAAGCACAGGATGAACTTGGCTTTGCATTCCTAGCACTGCACCCTCTTGCAGCATCAAGAATGTTCAGTATGTTGACTCATTATATAATGATAGCACACAATTATTCAGCCCGGGAACAGGCACTGTTCTTCATATTCCCACACACGAGCTCCTGAGGTAGGGCTAGGATTATCTACATAGTACACAGGAAAAAAGTGAGACAGAGAATTTCAGTAACTCACCCAAGTCCTCACCGTGAATTAGGGGTGGAGCTGGGATTTGAACCTCATCATTTGCCCTATAAACTATGCTATGCTAAACCCGGTGAATGAAGCTGTATCATCAGTGTTTACATGCTATGGTCCCCAAATAGGCAATTTAAAATTATTTTCTCAGTTGCTTTTGTGGTCCCATTCATACCCCAAATTTCTGCTTTTGCTGAGTCTAACAGGTAGCCAACATTTTGATATCCAGAATATGCTCAATCTTTAAAGCTAGTTGTTTTTTGTGAATGTGGAAAGTGAATTGGCAATCAATGAAAGGATAAGCAGTTGTTAGCTGTCATTCTCTGAATATATATGAGAGCTTTGTTTTGAAGACCTGATGTTTAAACAATTAAGTGCTCAAGACAGGACTTTGCTTATTGTATGGTTGTACTTACCTACACACTGATCTCCTCGCTTCTGATACCCTGGAGGGCACTGACAGGCGAAGGACCCTCGCAAATTGATGCATACTTGGTCGGCTCTACAGTTGTGCGTCCCTGCAGCACACTCATCTATGTCTGTTAAAGACACGCAACGTAGAAAGGGTTTGAGTTGGTTGTGAAGATGTTGGTATATCCTTCATATTGTCCTAATACTTTTCTTAAAGAAACTGACTTTTTACTTTATTTTTAAAATATTACTTTGCAATATTGCTATATTAGAAATATTTAAAAAGATCAACTATTTTGAGTGTTCAAAATAATTTCTCCGATTTAACAAATGTTAACATTTTGCCCTGCTTCCCTCAGCTCTTATTTTGTTAAGAAATGAAATATTTCAGATATAGCGATATAAAGCTATATCTGAAGCTTCGTCCTCATCCCTTTACCCATCCACCTACCACTGTCTTTGTAGGTGTGAATCCTTCTTTGAGATGTTTGTATACTTTTGCTATACAAAGATACACCCATTAGAATATACAGTATTGTTTTGTGTGTTTTAAAATGTAAACAAATTGTATGATACTTGTTTTTTCTACCCACTACATTGCATTTGAGATAATTTGTTGACAACTCTCTCAAATCTGCTCAATAACAGGGTATAAACCAAATTTTAATATTATACATTACCTGTTGTTGTTGTTATTGTTGTTGGTGTGTGTGTGTGTGTGTGTGTGTTCGAACTTTAGGGTAACATAACTGTATAAACCTTTTATTGCAAATTTCAAAATGCAAAGGATTGAAATTGTTAATACTCCTTTAGGAGAGATAGGCTGGTGTAGTGTAAAATACATGTTTTCCCAAAGCATTTCAATTTTGGGAATAATATACTAAAGGTGCCTTAAGGAATAGGTACCAGTAGATTGCAGTTCTAGAAAAGTAAGAAATGCTCTGTCAAAATATAATGAACTTGTTATAATAAATTTCTTTAGGGTCAAAATGTGATGTGAATCTGTGTGCGTACATTTATATTACACAGTAATTTATAAGTGAAATTTAATTTTGCCTTATCTACATCACTTTGCATTCGTTCAGAGCTCTCATATTATGAAGTTAAATATAGCACAAATGAAAGGATTAAGTGATTTTGGTGTTCCTCAACAACTTAAGACTCTTAAGCTTCATTAAAAAATATAGCCTTGAAATTCCTTGATGACAAATTTAGCATAAAAACTGTGACAAGCTAAGGCAGTCCAGAACATCTCTGTGGTAGGCCCAGGGTGGTGCTTTGGAAGAAATGGGCCAAGAATCGCTAATAAAAAAATGAACCATCAGTTAATTAAAGTTTATTCCTCAATTCCTACCCAAGCTCAGAATGTTGCCATGCATCTTTCTTACATTTCCAAGGAGAATTACTGCACTTACACTACCCAGTAAAATAATAGAGGAAGTTCAGGTTGTAAGAGGGTTGTCCTCAGATACAGGCTTTGAGTAGCTGGGTGTGGAAGTGATAAGGGAGATTCTTTCCAAAAGAAAGAGGGAGTAGAGCTGAAAAATACTCGAGGGATGTATGGCTGTTTATTGGATAATAACCTATTAAAGTATCTGCTTACACAGTTCTTTGAACCTGGTTTTTAAAGTTTGGTGGATTTATTTTTATTTTTTAAATTTTTGTTTTGAAATTTATTATTATTATTTTTATTTTTAAATCAGTTATTATAATTCTGTCCTTTTTAGGTACTATGTAAAGGTGCAGCAATCTTGCTTTGAAAATATCCATTCTTTTTTGTGTCTTTTATTATTTTCTCATATGTACTTGATGAAAACATTTCTACTGAGGTTTCTTTGGAGCTTTATGACTTGCTAATGCAGAAATGACAGCAGAATTCCTATTATTTTATGTCAAGAACATTTGCCAGCATTTGCAGTGATAACAGCCCTGAGAGATACTGCAACGTGAGATTCAGATGTGGCAAGTTTCCTCGGTAAGTGCTGGCCGAAGATCAAGGGCTCAGGGTGGCTGCTGCATTTTCTAAAGGAGGCCTCACTAGTGACTGGGGCTTCTTTCTGAGATACCTCTCTGCAAACCACGCCATCGCATTCCTGATGTTCTACGACTGCCTTCCTATTTTCTGGTCATTCAGTTCTAAGTCTCTTTGATAAATAGGTTAACATTTCCAGTGGAATTCGTATATCATTAAATAGGTTTTAAACATAAAAAAACCTGCTGCCTGGACCTACTCTTTTCTAAGAACAGATCCATTTACCTTCTGAGAAGGATTATTTAATAAAAATATGAGGTAAGTTAAAATAATTTAATAAAAACAACACCAACAGAAAACACCAAGTAAAATACCACAGCCTCCAGTACTAGTATATTCTTTTCCTTTCTCTATCAAAAAACAAACAAAACCGCAATTGGACTCGCCTCACCCGATGATATTTTTCATACATTTTCTACTTAGTTGGATTCACTTTTATTTTAATTGTTTCAGAGGGGAAACCTCCTGAAATTCAATGAAACACAGTTGCCTGAAATCCCCTTTGAGAAGTTATTCCAAAGGAGTCTTGGGCATGATGCTTTGTCGTATACCGTGAACTGGATCTGCTAGTACGCTAAATGACTACATTTTCATTTATGGCTTCTCTGAGTCGAGTTTAGAATAGTTATCCTTTCCTTTGCTCTTAGCAGGTTATCTAATGCTGAAGGACGTATATATATATATATATATATATATATATATATATATATATATATAAATATGAGGTGAGTTACATATATATTTAATAAAATATATATATTCTTTTATATATTAAGAATATATATATATAGAATATATATATATATAGAGAATATATATATATATATAGAGAGAGACGGATTTCTTTGAACTATCTTCAATTATACTGTCAATTTACTAGTTTATTTAAATAATACCATTTTATTATTTTGAAAGTTGTACTTTGAGATCCTGTTATTGCTTATTCACAAAACATATAAGTCATATGAAAAAGTCATAAAAGAATATACAAAGTAATATAAGAATCATTATACATTGTTAAACTCTTATGCTTCTTTTCTACTTGCATGCATTTCTATTGGTCTTAAATATCAGAAAGTTGAATGTGATAAGAAAATGACTAAAATATACATCTATGACAGAAGCTGAAAGCAAAATATCCGTTCCTGCACAGGGGTACCTGTTTATGAAAGCCCTCTGTGGTGAGAGTATCTATAGTGGTGAAAAAGCAATGCTGTATTTATAAGGGAAACTGCTCAGGTCACTCATGATTTTCCTGATTATCTAAGAAAGAAGTACTCTGGGGAGAAGAGTTTTTGTTTTGTTTTTAAACTATCTAAAATTAATCCTTGACAGGTAAGCTCACTAGGTTCTTAGCCATCCGTGGACACATTCCCGTACCCTGGACCCCACGCTCTTTGAGGAAGTGGTCTATGTTTTACTTTTCTCTCCCGTATTCCTAGCACCTAAGCAGAATGCATGAAACATGGTGGATTTTCAATAAATATTTGTTAAATAAATAGATGAATGAATCACGATTGCTGAGAACTGATGTTTAAGGAAAGGATCGATGTTTCATCTCAAGGAACTAAACATTTACAAGGCAGGTTAACAGGCAAGATGTGAGAAAAACAGCAAAATCAGCAAGAGGTCAGCAAATGGAAATGGATGTAAAGCATGGGTGTTGAGAAGCGTGGAAGCTAAGAAGAATAAGTCAACATCAGAGGTGGGTGGCTATGGAAGGTTTGCTGGGATAGGTGCATTTTGAGCAGCCCTTTGAAGAAGATGAGATACATGGATTGACAGAAATAGGAGGTTATTTCGAGGCAGAAGGCAAGTTACTTTAGAAAACACTGACAAGACAGAAGTGGTTGAATGGCTGACCGCTGGAGTCTGCGTAGCTAAAGGGGCTATGTGAGTGAAGCCTGGTGCAGTGCCTGGTTGAAGGTGCTCTAAAATGGTAGTTCAAGTCAGGAGCAAAATTCTGGGCCTTAAAAAATTCTGGGATTAGAGTTTGGGTTAACACTACAGGGAGCAGCTCTGAACTATGTAGACATAGCCTAATGTAAACATTATCAAAGAACAGAATAATAGAGTGTGCTTCCTAACTTATCACAACATGTAAATCAACTCACATTTCATCAGTCTAATGCATTAAGAATAGCTAATGGCAATATTTGGCGATTCCCTCATTTTTCAAAAATGTGCCCGTGTTCTCCCTCCTAGTGATTTATACTATTGCAAGTCCCTCTCTTGCTGACTTTGGCCCCATTGCTGCTTTAAACAATCCCGTCTGATCTTTACTCAGCTCGTGCTCCCAGCCTCTTTGCCACGCTGACCCCCAGTCTATGCAACTGCATACTCAGTTTTCTCTCAAAGCTAATGGAGGCAACTGTGTGAACATCCAGTAAGTCCCTGCTCAGGCCCTTAATTCTCTATGGTTTTGGCTCCTTCCCTTCAGCCTGACTCATATTTCCCAAACCCCTGACTCATGCCGCTTCCTCTCTCTTATGCAACATTTTAATCTGTGCAATGTTCTTTCCATAATTTGATAACTTACCACGACATGGAGTCACTTCAGTGTGTTTTCATGGGCAAACATTTTCTGTATCTTAAATGCCGTAGATGACCACTTAGACTTTTTAAATGTTGTGCTGCTTTAGGTTTAAGAAATAATTCAGAACTACTTTGGAATAAGATACCATCGACCAGTTGTGAGAATGCACTGAAATATGAGGAAGGGGATTGCAATGATTTTGATTCTGTCACTGCCTGTATGATCTTGGGCCACGGTATCAATTTTTTTCTCTCTCTCTGCTTCTCCGTCTGTAAAACACACTGTCTATCCCTAATGATAGTGCAGAATAAAAAAAAGAAATTCAGAATCTTCAAAATATATCTTTTTGTTTCCAGACTGTAAACGCTTAGAGTAAAATAACCATGTCTTTACTAGTCTGTGTGGGACACTGTGTATACTCTGTAAATATTATTTGACGGTGCTGTCCCTTGAACTCCTGTGGTTAAAGCAAATGTAGTAGTTGGATTCCAATTGCTGCTCTTTATTGATCTGTGTGGATTTAAAATTTTGTTATATTTTCCCCAACCATGCTGATTTAACCTCATAAATGGAGTAAAGTAAGGGAGAAAAGGTCAAGCCTTCATGTTTGTTGTAAAGAGGGGTTTCTCTACTCCTGGCCTCTTTCTTTCCTTTTCCCGCCCTCCCCCTTCATAGTCTTAATGATTTAGAGAGACATCCATCTGCTTCGAGTGATTGGTCCTAATCCTTTTTAGTGACAAGACAATAAATTAATACCTAACAAAGTACTCTTTTTATTTACTCTGTGAAACTTTTTAAACAGAAGGGATTCAATGGGTGAAGATCTTATAGTTATTTGGGGTATTCAACCTAGTTTTCAATATAATCCTGGAAGGTAGGAACTATCTCAACAAGAGCTGAGGGCATTGCTGTCTTCTTGCTGCCTCATCCATTAAAGGCTACTGATAACAATAACCTGAGTAATCAAGACATTGCATTATGCTGATTGAAATCTGATTAAGAAGGTGTGTAATATTTTATATAACTCCCTATACACATCTGTTAAAATTCTAAAATTAATTGGTGTAAAAATTGGTAAATGCTTGGCAATCTTTAAACACACATTATTTGATTAGGAAATCAGATCTACAGGCCTCTGGTTTAATCTTGTTAATCGCCCTGTGGAATAAGTGGTCACGTCATCCACAGTTTATGGGTGAAGCAGGTGGATGTCACTGAAATGTAGATTGGTGAGGTAACCTGACTAAGGTCATACAGAGCAGAAATTCAAACCCAAAATTTCCATTTTGCCTGTGCATTTTAGGTTTCCAGAAAGACTTATTCCAGAAAGACTTATCCAAACCTAAAAGTTCTGGGTAACAGTTTTATTGTAGATATATATATATATATATATATATATATATATATATATATATATATATAATTTTTCTTAGAGTTAAAGAGAGGGTCCTTAGTCTGTAGCATCTTGATTCTTTCCTTGCGTCTTTCTTCTATGTTGAAATAACATTCATAACTCTCCAAGTCTTCTGTTTCCCTCCCCAGTCCTTAGCCAATTATCAACAATTTTTGTCAAAGACTTTCTATTTCCCTTGCTGCTTCTTTCATAGTACTGGAATCAGATTTATCTGGGCCAAATGCCCAGTTCTAGTTAGCATTTCACCCTTCTGAAATTATCAACCAGAATTCACCCAAGCTAAGCAGTTCTAGTGGAAAAAATAAATACTGATATTAAGTAACAAAAAAGGACTGTCTTCATCCATGGCCAGCGGCAGATTTATAGTTCTAGATTCTTATCTGTTCTGGCAAAACAGATTGTTAATAATTTGGTGTGCTTTAAATGATCAACAAAAATATCACCAAAATCAACAAATATCAGTCTTGATAGTTCATATTTTTGTTTTAGAAAGTGAAGTGGCAAATCAAGTGTCCTGGAAGTCCTTGGCATTGCACTGTGTTCTATCAGAACCTTGAAATACGCTGTTCCCATATGGAAAAATGCTACATGTACTTGGAGTTGCTTTTCCAGCAAAGATGATGGATTTACCCTGCAAATCGACCCTCTCCTACCTAGTATCCTCTGTGGCTAGTGGTATTCATTTGCAAGATGATTGGATGAGGTTAGACATAGGGTTCATGAACGTGGGGGAGAAAACCAACTCATGTGTGTGAACAATCAACTCATGACTCATCTGTACTCGGCACAGACCAAATGAACGAATCGGTCGTAGGCTAAAACAGGAGAAAGAGCCAGGGAACGAAGGCCTTAATTCTCATCCTTCAGGTCTTTTCACACACTGGCTAAGTGAAGTTTACTGCTTTTAGAATCTTAAAGAAAAAACATTTTCCACTGACAAATAATTAATTGTCAGGGATGTTCTCTGGCATCTCTGTCACAGCCAGCTAACCTCCCCCCACTTTTTTTCTTAATTATTCAAATGTTTGGGAAAAGATGAACCTGGTATTTGGGATGATATTATAACCAATCATCAATCTGCAAAACTTGTGGAGATAAAACTGTATTTTGAAGCAAGCAGCACCATCAGTCTTTGTTTCAGGGTGGCTCAGTACCAGGAATTAAAGACCTCCGTGTGAAAGTTCAAGTCCAACCCCCACAAGCTGGGGGCCTGATTCTAACTGGATGGCCTTCAGAGGAATTATGATCCCACCTTATCGTGAGATGCTTATGCACTGACATTTCAATTGTGTTTTCCTGGAGCTCTATCATTTCACCTTACCCCTCTCACCCCCTCACATCCCCAGCTCCAGATCAAACCCCTGGACAGTGATGAATGGAGACTGACTACACTCAACTGAGTCCACCATGCCCTGCCTGAGTACTGTGATCTGTTTCTTGGCTTCTTTCCCCCAATCCTTACAGCCAGATTAGTCAGTCTCCTTAGCCCAAAGCATACACATTCCTGGCTTACTCCCTCAGGCCAATCATCACTTGAGGTCACATAAGCCCCTGGCTATGGCAATGCCAATTGTAACAAGCAGGGCTTGGTGACCTCCTAATTGCATGAAACCAATTACATTGTACTTGTTGTTCATTCAACAATAGACAGCTTTTGTGCCCACTAAATTGAGGCATACTACTAAATTTGCTGAGTGTAATTTGGCAGCACTTCTGCAAATCACTAACTGCCTAAGGTTTTTGAAATAAAGCATATCTTTGTGCCTCTTGCCCTTCAGAGCACGTTACCTTCTTGTGTGTATTTTCCTACCCAGTTCATTACAGCTTACTTATGATGTTTCTGTACAGTGTTTCCCCATAGGCCTCTGGGCCCTTATGGTTTTCTGAATTCCAAATGGAGCAGAAAGGTAGGATGAATGTATCTGTATGTGTATGTGTGACTCACCAAATTTGCACTAAATACCTTTTTTCTTTTCTCTTTTTGATTCAAAATTCCAGCACAATGAAAAGCAATGAAAGCATAAGTATGTAGGTAAATCTAAATGAATATTGAATATATAAAACAATAATAGCCAGATCTTTTAGGATTTATAAAATATGTAGAATGAAAATGAGAATAGTAGCATATAAATTGGCAGCAGGGTGAATGGAGTTTAAGTAGTTCAAGGTCCTTGCATTGTTTGGGAAGAGGTAAAAACTACTAATTTATTTTAGATTTTAGTAAGTCAGGGATACTCATTAAATTAATCCCAAGGGAAAGCTCTAAAGAAATAGTAAAAGAGTATAAAACTACAAAGGTAATATGGGAAACTAAAATAATACAAAATACTTCAGCATTTTAGAGAGAATGGAAGAAAGAAAAGGAAACTAAAACATGCCTAATAGAAGGCAAATACTAAAATGGTAGTTTAAACCTAAACATATCAATAGTTACATTAAATGTAAGTGGATCAAATGCTCTTACTAAAACCCCAAATTCTCAGGTTGATTAAAAAAACAGAAGCCATATATGCTGTTTTAAGAGACATAATTTAAATATAAGGACACAGATAGATTAAAGAAAAAGGATTGAAAATATACCACGTGAACGCTAAACTAAAGACCTTTGGCTTTGCAATATTAATATCAGACAAAGTTGACTTTAAGGGAAAAAAAGATTAGTAGTGAATAAAAAGTAACACTATGTAACGATAAAAATTTTAGATCCCAGGATAATATAGAAATTATAAATTTTACTACACTCAATCACTTGGCTTCAATATAGATAAAACGAAAAAGGATAAAACTAAAGGGAATAATGCATAAACATAATTATATTAAGAGATGTAACATACTTCTCTCAGTAACTAAAAGAATAGGCATACATATTCAGAAATGAATAGAAAATATAAATAATGATTAAAAACTGAACTGATTAGCATATATAGAACACTGCACAGAATAAATACATAACTGTTTCAAGTATTGAGGGAACATAAAAATTAAACGATTATGTACTGGCCTTAAGGCAAGTTTAAATAAATTTCAGAAATTGCAATGTACAGAATTTTATTCTCTAACTACAATGTAGATAAGATAGAAACAACAGTTACAACAAAACTAGAAAAATCCCCTTATTTTGGAAAAGAAGGCACATACTACAGAACAACTTATGGCTTGAAGAAGATAAAATTGAAATTTGAGACTTCTTCAAACAGTAAAAATGCAAATATTACATATCAAAACCTGTGGGTAAAAAATGCCAGCCCATAAGTAGGCCTACAGCCCCTCCTTTTTCCTTACATCATTCTTGACTTTTCCCCCACTATACTCAATTTACAAGAGAAGCATATGCAGATGAGATTCATATCTGAGATGATCCCCTATGAGAGTCGACTTTAGAGTTTTGAGGGCTGCTAAGCAAGAAAAGAAGGAAACGATCTTGACCACGTCTTTCCAAAGGACAAAACTAGAATAAATTTGGTAGAAATTCAAGGAAGGCAGATTTCAGTTCAGAGTAAGAAAAAAATGTTGTGGTCACTGGACATTTTAATATATTAGGATGTGATGAGGTTCCTATCACTGCAAATGTGCATATGGTGCAATGTGGATCCCAGCAGTGGGTGGAGGATTTGACTAGTCATTTGTGTTTAAAAATGGTGTTAAAGTGCTGCAAGCAAATATGGCAGAATATTAACAACTTTTGTATCTGGATAGTGTGTATTCAACGTTCATGGTATTGTACAGTTAAGTTTGAAAAAGTTCATAAAACAAAATTGAAAAAGAGATGCTGCCACCTCCCTAATATGGAAAGCTGTGAGGATTCAACAAAATTGAAATCTGTACTTTTTCTCATTTGACACCGAGTGCATACACATATATCTTTTTATAGTTGTGAAGCTTACTTTTTATACCTTTATAATGTATCCTCTAACATCTGAAAAACTTGCTTGATGATAAAGTATAGCAAGGAAAGAGCTCTTCTTAAGTGATTATTTATTCCCTCCCTCTTCCTTGAGCAAGGAAATAGTTAAGAAATCCTAGACTTATTATTCTTTGTCCTGTTTTAAGAATTTTTCAGGAAGACTCTGCAGCCTTCATCATATTAAGACACAAGATTATTCAGCGATAAAAATGTTAAATGTGAGCAACTATCAACTTGTGCCCAAATCTTTAACATACCATTAAACCAAGTGAGATTTGACTTCTTGGTTTTGTTCCAAATCAACACTATAGTTAGCATTTTCCCTAAGTTATTCACGAATTGTCATGCATACTTGAGTTTAATTTGCTGATAAATTGTGTTTGATATACATAAGCTGTGGGATTTTCCCCACCTTTCTGTGTTAAAACACTTTCAGTATTGTGAAGCAATAGCATTGAAATAACACCTCAGTATTAGTTTGAGGAATACCTGAAGGCAAAGAGGAAAAAAGAAAACACGGTTCCATAAAAGTACGACCCTGAGAGGGTTTCAATTCTGAATGCTTCTCAAAGCTAATGCATAAAATAGTCTTTGGACTTTAAATAAATTTGTGGGCATTTTACCTTCTATTTCTATTGGGGACATAAATAAATTTGGACCGATTCTCTAAGGTCTCTTTTAGTTTTAAGACT
The DNA here is from genome assembly GCF_004115265.2 of Rhinolophus ferrumequinum. NCBI lineage: Eukaryota > Metazoa > Chordata > Mammalia > Chiroptera > Rhinolophidae > Rhinolophus > Rhinolophus ferrumequinum. Next base: position 31,986,790 of record NC_046296.1, on the reverse strand, counting down.
CTGAAATTCAGCTCACTTTGCTGAATTCCTTAATGCTATTATAAAAAGTATTCATTGTTCAGCTCTTATCTCTTCTTCCCTCTCTAACTGAAAACGAATCCTGGGAAACCTGAATAACATGCTCTCGCTTTTTGGGGGCTATAATCATCGGTCTCTATACCTTCTTCCCTTCTTTTTCATTTTTCAGCAGTGACTTCTCCCTCTTTCTACTGTGCAGAATCAAAGGAGGGTCTAAAGTGGACTCATCTTTTGAATAGGATTGAATGGCTCTGTTAGCAGAGTGAGATGAATAGAAAGTTCTCCTCAATGTTTAAATGCACTGCTGTGTACTTGTAAAGCTACATACCTGTCAGGAATTTAGAGTAGCTTAATGCCTGTTTAGCAGCATAAACTCTGAAGAAAAAAATCTCACAGGGAAACATGCCCTGTACACAGTTTCTATGCCTGTGGAGTACAAAGGGAGATGGACCCGTGCCAGCTGTGCAATTGATGTGTTAAAGGTAGATGCCAAACTAAGGCAGTCTTTAAGAGAATTTCTTGGCATGAATAAACACAGATGAAAAAAAGGACTACATTCTTAGATCTGTTATATATACTTAAAATGGTTACTGCATGAAGCACATCCGTGGAGCCTATCACAGTCCAAGTTTTCGTTTTAGAAGAAAATGGAAAAATTGAGCAATTCATATTGTTAATTTAAAAATTAGCCTAGAATTATTTTTCCTTAGAAATGCAATAATTTGTTTGTGGAAACCTTTAAATGCAAACCTTTGGCTTCAGCCACATGCTGTGCGTGACTGTGAGGCTGCCAGATAGGTGTAAGGCGGCCCTCTGTCAGTGACCTTCAACTATGGATCTCTTTCTATGGCTTTAAGAAGGAGAACAATCACACTATTTTCTCACTGTATAGTCTTTTTAAGTTCTAAATAATTTTATGGGAGATTGTATCTTTCTTTAGTTGCTTATGCTAGCTTTTTTTTTTCTAGCCTTATTATACCAGGAATTTATCATACCAGGAATTAGAGTTTATGAGAGGACTTGTTGATCTTTTGAGAAAGTCTGAGAACCACAGAATAAAATATTTTCTTATGCAACTCACTGACAGGAAGATATGAAATATGATTGAGACAAAAGAGTGGTTAAGATCATGGGTTTTAGAGTCAAATAGGTCTCAGTTCAAATTCAAGCATCACCACATTTTACTTATGTGTCTGGGGAAAATTATTTAACCTTTCCAAGGCTCTCCAGCACATCTGTCAAGTAGGGATAATACCCATTTCATAATGTTATTGTGAAGACTGACTGAACTAATACACACCCCAAATAGTACCTGGTTGACACTAAGTGTTTCTTAAATTGTATTGAAGATTGTGAAATGACTACAGTTGGTGTATTTCAGATTGGTACTTCTATTATATACAGAAGGAAGGAAGCAAGAAAGCTGCAGAAAATCAGGGCTTTTAACAGAATTTTCTATGTCCTTGCATATAATTACACATCCTATCTTCATTTCCTTGCTCAGTGTCAGATTTTGAAGGTGGTCCCTCATGACTGAAATCCAATTAGAAAGAACACCATATTGAATGACTTTCCTTCCTTTGGCATATTCCAGATGAATGGATTCAAGAACAGGCAAATCAGCCTTTCTTTCTTAAGGTCACTTCTCATTAGAGAAACTGCAAGTATTCAAATAAAAGGGATCTGGCAAAACAAGAGAATCTAAGATCTTTTGCTTTTCATAATATGTTGTGATATAAAAGGACAGTTAAAGGCTATAGGACCCTTTCGCAGCAATGGAGTGTTAATGGTTATAAGAACTTCGGCTACTTAGTAAGCATACCTTTAATTAGACCTCTAATTAGAACCTTGGAGACAGAATTTTTGTGTGAACACATTATAGCGATGAAAAAGTGATGAAAATATAAATTTCAGCAGCAGTTTTTATTATATTAACTATGTCAGGGACAGTATGGTCATTGTGTTTCAGGCAGTGATGAAATTATACATCAGAACCAGAGAACACATGGGGAATATTTTCAAATGCAGTGGAAATAACTGCATGGAAAGTCAGGACAAATATTTCTGATTGTTTGCTCATAAGGACAAAGCTCAGAGTTAAGACGCTAAGATGAAAACACCAGATGCTTGCTTGGCTTCTCAAATGAGCAAGTCCCAGGAGTTTCTATAGACCATAATGGTAATCTATATCACTAGTAGTTAACAAAGCATTCATTCAATCTTATCACACAGGACAGTTTGATTTGGAGTCAATTTTTGTTTTTTTTTTTTAATGCTATGCTAGTAACATAGTAAAACCATGGCATATTAAAAAAATATTCTTTTTGAAAATTAGTTTTGGTTTCTTCGAACACCAAATGACTTTCTCCAACTGCTTTCCTTATAGCAATAGGTGAATTATATATGTGAATATGATAGTCTCTTGTTCCCTTCTTAAGGGTATAACAAAGAAAATCTACAAGAAATAATTTAAAGCCTAAGGAAAAACACTATGCTTATGGTGACAGTATGACAAATCTGCAGGTTGGTTACACTGATTTCCTTCTCTGTCATCTTCTTAGCCTGCCTGTCTCCATCTTGCCTTTCTGACTCCTTCCTATTTAAATATTTGACTTTGCATTTGCCGTTTCTCAATTTCACCCTAATTGAATAGATCATTCTTCTAACTTGAGAGCTCTGACTGCTACCACATTGAAGGTAGTGTGAGGACCATCTCCGACGGATGTGTAGGCCTTGGGCACTGCAACTTCAGCAATGGTTTGTGAGTGCTGTTTCTCTGGCCCAGCACTGTGGCTCTCCAGTGTTCCCCACCCCCCAGCCCCAGGAGCTCAGCAGGGCTGCCTCTGCCATCCTCATCTCCTCAGTGAGGCTGGGCCTCAGAACTCCAACCTGCCAGCTAATCTTGTGACTATGCAAGCAGATGTCAATAAAATGCAGGAGGTCCTGTATGGTTGGTTTGAACCTCATGGCGGCATAGCAGGTGGTTTCCTATACAAGCTAGTCTTGTCCTTAGATTCCCACTCACCAATGCCATCTTATATGACCCCCCACACCAGCCAGGTTACATGCTGCCCCATGCAACACACACGTTGGCACTTGTCTGCCTTTGCCTGTGAGCTTCTCTGCAACCCCTCTGCCTTAACAGAATAGATTCCCCTTCAAGGGCCAGCTCCCACCCACCTTCTTTATGCTGCTTTTCCCAGGTCCTTTTGTCCAATATAAGATCACTACAGAAAGCAGCTTGTCCAACTCATCTTTGGGACAGCTGTATCCACACATTATCTTTGTTAAGAAAGAGGAGTAGCAGCAAACATGCAATCTCTGGAAAGTCAACTGCCTTGGGGAGGTCTTGGACGACTGCTCCCCATCTCACCTCAACTAGAGCCACTTTAAGGGTAAAGGGGTGACCCTAGCACTTGGTCTGGCACAGGGTCCTAAACAGTTCTGCTCTGACTACTGAATTCTGGCATTTTCCATTAGGAAACCAGCAACTGGATAACCCTAGTGGCCACATCAGTGGCCTATATATAATTTTGTAGCCTCAGTTTCTTGAAGGTACCAATTTAGCTCGCCATTAGATTTGATACATAAATTCTATGATTGTTACATTATAAAGTGGCAAAACACAATAAATAACACTCAATGCTTCCATAGTATTTATACAATTATATTGCCACTACAACAAATTTTTTATAGGACTATGGAATGCTGTGCCAAATAAAGAGAATGTGTAAAACTTTTTGTAGCTTCTGCAAAGGCTGGGTTACAGTTTTACTTTCAAGCTAGTCTCCCAATAAGTTTTAGTACAAACTTTAAGGTGGAACAAACCTCAAGTCATAAAAATCCTCTAAGAGTTACAGTTATATTCTGTGTGGACAAAATCATAATGGCCAGGAATGAGGCACTAAATGCAGAGTGGATTTTTAAGGCTGGTGTTGACATTTTTAGCCTTTCCTGAGCTAAGATATTTTCCTCAGCATATTATATTTCATAAAAATTTAAGCTTACAAACAGAGCTGTGTTATTTTTAGAATGAAATCCATACTTAATATGCCTTTGAGGCAGTGTTATAAACGGAGAATAAAACCAACCTTAATTAGTTACAGTATAATTACCTAACTGGGTTAACAAATTGAGAACTCAGAAATAAGTTTTGAAAACAAATGGTGTGTTTACTTCTGTGAACAAAGAGGGTGGCCTTCATTTGGATTTACATAAGGAAGTAAATTGGTATCGGGCATCTTTGACTTGGTGCAGAGGAAATCTGATTATGTCATTTCCCAGCATCTTCAGGACGAAATCGAAACTTTTTAACCTGCGATGCAAACAAAGCCTTCGTGACTTGAGTCCTGCCTAACCTCATGTGCTGCACGGTGAATCATGCAGGACACTTGTCCCCTTCTTCTGTCTTCTATTTATGACCTTAGCAAATGCCATTCCTCCTGCATGGAACATTCTTTTGCCTTCCCTCCTTCCCTCCCCCAGTTGGTCAAAGGCTCATTCCCACAACTTCCTAAGACGGAGGCTTGGCGTTACCTTCTCTGTGAAGTCTCTAAAATGGGACTCAAAATGCCACATTGTAATTACTGTCCAATTCCTCATAAACTACGCACTCTCTGAGGGCAGGTACTGTAACTTTTTATCTTTTATCCTCAGCACCGACTGTGCTTTGCGTACAGTAGTTACTCAACTCAGATTTGTTGAATAATCTCACTCTGAAGTTACGTTTAGGGATCCAGCTTCAGGATGCTTACATTATGGTCTTCTGCCACCTCCCAAAGTGTAAACAACAAAGCAAATGTGAAAATTTTCTTCCCCTGTCTTATTATTCCCAAATCCAATATAAAATAAAAAATAAATCCAGACAACTAACACATCATCTTCGGCAGTCCCCACTCTTGAGAAGGAAAATAACAGGCATGACTATTGTTTATGAAGTGTTCCAGAATGGAAACTTAACTAGGTCAATAAATGGACAAACCAAGTGTTTTACCTTTGCAAAATTCTAACTGTGAGTAGGTCTTCAAAAACAAACAAACGAAGAAACAAACAAAAACAAACAAAAAACCAAAAAAACCCAAAAACCAGTATCACGACTTAGTGAAGTGAGATCTAAATCCAGCTAAAACTCTTTTGGATTCCATAAACTAAACTACATATTCTTATTCTCTTAAGATTTTGCTTTATTAGCTTAGCTGTCTAGCCTCACCCCTACTCCCAAACAGCCATTCCCCTTTTTGTACTTTATTTAGCTTCTTATTGTTAAACTAAAGGTGATTTTTAACTGGAAAATTCATTTCCCCTAAACACATCAGGAGAACTTGTTGCTCTCCTCTATTTAGAACCACATTATTCCTTAGTTCATGTTTATATGCAAAATAGATGGTAGGGGACTGATAGGGGAGAGTGGGCCTATTGATAATTGCCTCTTACCATAATTTCTAAAATTGCAAAAACCATGTTATACTCAGGGCACGACTCTGCTTAGGTTGTGTTCATTGCATTTTGCAGTATCACAGCCTTAAACATGTTAAAATAAGAATAAGTAGTGTTAAAGGTCTATGTTTAGCCACAGTTTGCAGACAGAGACTTGCTCCTTATTCCTTCAGTCATGTATTATGACTAATGAACATTCTACAGTTTAATGGATGTAGGCATGAGGCAGAAAGGCTGATTATTCAGAAGATCTGTTCAGTGCTTATTTAATTCCTAATTGGTTATTTCATGGGGTGCAGGAGCTGAAATTGCACCAAAATCTTATTAATTTAGAATTTGATGTTTACCTTTGCAATTTGCATATCTATAACTATATTGCTAAACAATATTATTATCCTACTTGGAGTGGAACTTGTTTAAAATCATCATTTGACTCAGAAGAAGCACTTGCCTGCAAAAATAATGACTGTGTCAGTTAGAAATAATTTTAAACAAATTTTTATAATCCTGAACATAATTCCTGTGGATCAAACTCTCTTTTTATGCCTCTTATTAGTATTGTTACTATATGTACAGCACTTGAAAGTTAACGCCGTTCTTTCTCAAGAAACTCACCCACCTTTAAATAAACCAGACTGACATACGACCTCTCCATCCCTGTTCCCCTCCCCAGTCCTATTAGAATGATTTAACACATTTAACCATGTGTGTATACTTATTTTTCTTCCTCATCCTACAACTCTCTTGAGGTAGCATTTTCATTATGTCACTCCTTGCTCAAAATCTTTCACTAGTTATGACAGCACTAAATCTAAACGGCTTAACCAAGCATTCAGGGTTCTATATAACTGTCGTCTAATGACTTCCTATCTTCTTTCCTGCCTCCCTGTAATAGCCCTCCTTTCCCTCATCTCAATGACACCAATACTGTCACCATTCTTTTGTATACGGAGCGTCTACCCAGCAGAGCCCGTCCTTTGTCTTCGGGATTCTTCACATCCAGTTCATCCTTCATGACCCTGATGACGTCTACTTTCTCAACAAAATCCTAACCAGTCTTGGTTGCTGTATCCAGTCCCTTCTCTGGACTCCTCCAGTGCCTTTTGGTAACCACCATCTACCGTGTATTACACAGGGACTGAGGCTCTCATTTAGATTTTGTGGACTTAAATTGTTAACTTGAATTACCTTTATCATTTAATTTTTTACAATCTGAACTTAATTACCATTTCAGATAGACTGTAAAGTTTTTGCAAGAAAGGTGGAGTGTAGGTGTTGAGCACAGTTTGAACACATACTAACTGAATGCTGTGGTGCATGAATTGATGTGTAAGTGACGTAAAGTTGAACAAATGAATGCATGAATGGTGCAGATTTCAGGGTATACATGGAAAAATATATCCTAAATTTACTCTAAAAATTTGGGGTCTAGTGAGGGAAAGAAAGTCAAGGCTCTTGATATTTAAGGGATCCTTCAATGCCTACAGGACAAAAAGTAATGTGTCTAGCAAGAAAGGCTGGAGATAGGCTCTTTTGGTTCCATAATCTCTCAGTTGAGCCCTGTGTGTTTGGGAATTTAAGATCAGCATGAAGTTATGGTGACAACCTGGCCACACAATGTCTCCCTTGCCTTTTACCCAAGAGGAAATGGTGACCTCATTCTTTGGGAAGTGGACTCTCCTCCAAAGCATTTGATGACTGCCTTTCTAAAAGAGTAAATGAAATGCAAAACGGGGGCAGAACAGACCCAGTCTTACTCAGAGAGCATGCACCAGTTCTGGTGGTAAAGTCATTGCTGAGTTTTATATATATATTTTTTCTTCTGAACCTTTTAAAAGATCAACTCTGGTTTCAGTTTAATTTTTTTTTTTTCAAAAGAAACCTACATGGCCACTTCAAATTTGTTCCAGATGGATTTAGTCATAGAATGATTGATTATCCACTCAGTTGTGAGCTATGTGGTTAAGCTCAGAAACCTACAACAAACTGGTTTGGAGCAGTGTTTCATGGTAAGTGGCAGAAAGGATAATCCTTAGGCTGTCATTTTAGAGTTAGTGATGAGGAAAGAGGAATTTAGTGGGGCTACTTATGTCAAGAGAATGTATTAGCAAATGGATGGCTGGATATGAGGAAATCTTATGAGCATAATGTGTTCCCCCCCACGCCTCATCCCTCCAGACTTCACAGTAAAGGGAACCAGATATGACTGGGAGACCCCCTGAGGGCTGCCCCAGCTCTCACTGCCTGCTTCATGGACCAGACCAGCCTCCCCAGGATGCTCTAGGCTCGAGGCCAGAGGCTGGCCTCTACCTAGCTGCCGAGACACCCATTTATATCCCACTACCTACTCAACAGGCCTACCGAGGTTTTTATTATTGGCATCAGAGACACCTGGACAAATCTGGAAAATAATTCTTGCAGAGAGTGACCGAGGAGGAAATGTACTACACTCCATACAGAGCTGTATTATGCACTTTAAAAAGTAATTTAAGAACATTTGGTCCATTTCCATGTTCTTTAAGAGGGGGGAAAGAAACACCTTCCTTTGACTAGCTCCTTTTAATAGCTGTATTAGCTTTTTCTCTATTCTTTCCCTCTGGTTAATTCACAATCTGGCTACTAGAATATTCTTCTAGGGGAAATTGGATGTGGCTGGTGGCCTTCCCTACATGGCACTATTTTACAGGTCCTCCCACACATGGTTCAATTTCTTGGTTTCCACCTTCATTGATTTTCCTGTTTTTGCTCACTTATCTTTTCCTTTTCCTTAACGCTATTCTACTAACTTAGTGCCTTCTTGTTGAAAAACAAACCATTATTCTGCCTCTTATTAAGATACCTACTCCTTAGAATCCCAAGAAATATCGTGTTGGGTTTAATGGCTTCTGAACTTTTAATGATTACACAACACATTTATTATAATCTTAGGATATGTTTAGCGCATGTCGCCTAGTAAACAACTGAGGCAAAAGAAAAGATGTAAACATATTTAGACATGAAAATGACAATTCTAGGAGCAGGCTTTTGAATAGGCAGTAGGAAGAAAAATGTAACCAAAACAGAACACAGATTTCTCTGGGAGATGGAGAACATTTTCCATGATTCCCTGACAAACACAAATATCACAGATGTCTAGGACAAAAGTTAACATGAAGCAAGAACAGTTGAAATTTCTTTTATGCAACAGGCATGTGAGTACATGTTAATCTGCAAAAATAAAGGTAGTTTTTATGTTTGCTCATACAGTTTTTATTACGTGGACATTGTTTATTGGTAGAGTGGGGTAAAGGAAGACTTTTATTAAAAAGAAGTTTTAAAATAAAGGAGGTAGTTATGATTATTTAGGAGTGGTTTTGGAAAGAATTCATAGCATTTTAGAAATCCCAGGTCCATGAATAAGAAAAGGGTACATTCATATAAAAGGAGCTGTTAGAAGCAGCAAGGTTCTTCTTTTGGACAGTTCTCCGCCTATTTCAACCCCACCCATCAGGCTGCATATCTGAATGAGTCATCCATTCTCTTGCATTGCTGGGAATGTGGGTGCACTTTGCTTTTTAGCTTATATTTTGTTTTTTGAAATTATTTACAATTTTAGATTTAACTTTAAAGGTTTGGTTGGAATCAGTGCAGGGGGAGTCTTAATGACAGATTGTGGTCGTCAGCTTCTGACGTAACTCGCAGGGATGCCATACTCCTGGCATTCTTGCCCTTGAATGTGGGCTGGATCTAGTGACTTGTTTCTAACGAACAGATTATGGCAAAAGCAATGAGTTGTCACTTGGGTGACCATGTTACAAAAACTGTGGCTCCAGTCTTATTAGGACTTTCTCTCTTGCTGGCACCTTCTCTTGCCCTTCACTTCCTTACAGAAAGGAAGAAGGCTGCCATGTTGTAAGATGCTCTTTGGAGAGGTGTATGTGGCAAGGTATTGAAGGAGGAAGAACTCGTGAGGAAAGGAGGCAGGAAGTGAATCCTGCCAACAACCATGAGTGAGAGAGCTAGAAAGTGGGTCCTTCCCAGTCAATCCCAGAGACAACTGCAGCCTTGGGAAAGACCCAAAGCCTCATGTTCCAGCTCAGTCACATCTTGATTCCTGACCCAGAGAAACTGTGAGATAATAAATGTTTGCTGTTTTAAGCCCCTAAATTTTAGAGTACTTTGTTACGTGGCAATAGGTAACTGGCTGACAAACTTCCTTATGGTTTCTGTGTGATGGATAATAGTGCGTAAGCTCAGGAAAGACTGGTTGCTTTAGTTGTAAGCATGGTTAGAGTCTGAGAGGGGAAAAAAAAATCCCAAAATGTGACATGAAGAAACTTATAGACTTTAAAGAGATTGTTCTTTGCTGAAAGGTCATCATGTCCCCCAGTGAAGGTATTAAATCAATTCAAAACCAAGAAAATACAAAGGAGCCTGTAACATTTAGTGTTGTGTTGGCAACTTTATATTTTAAAGGAATTTATATGAATACATGCAAAGAGTATAATTACTGTGCACCAAAATAAAAATAACTGCTTTGTAAGCTAGGATTGAAATGGAGTCCTGGGAGTGGCTTGAACCATAGTAAATGCCCACTACACTGCCTGGGAAAATGGCTGCAGTGAACCAGCTTTTAAAGCTTCGGTGATTTGGTCCAGGCTTTTAGCAAACAACCAGTACTAGAGGTGAACTGTTTTGTCAATAAAGAGTCAAGTCATTAGAACTGTGTGTTTTTTTGTTTCTGAGTCATTAATGCTATTATAATCACAGAATGCACCTACATTCTTCTCAGGGCAGATTTTAACTTGCTCTGGTATGTTTTCCTGAAAAAAAAAAAAAGCCATTTGAAAGGCAAAGAAGAACTCCTATCAATAGAAACAATTTAAATTCCAGGCATATATCAGTTATGCACCGTACAGTTACCAAACTCCCAAGGTTTGTAACTTAGACAAAGCATGCTCTCTCTACTCTCTCATTCTTTCTCTTGTTCTTTTGATATAATGTTGAATAAGAGCTGGAAAGGACAACTCTTAATTTTAACAGCTGAGAAAGCCGAGGCCCAGAGATGTTAACTGGGTTAATACAGTCACTTAGGGGCCAACCCAGATGGGGACCTTTGTCTCTTGCTGAATTTCATCAGGTTTCTGCTGCCAAAGACTATTTTCTGGGATCTTCTGGAGCACTCAAGCATTAAGAACATTCCACTATAGGAGAAAATTCTATTAATTAGTAAGGAAGGGAAATATCTATGTGTCACAGCTGTAGCTGTTACACTGGAATTTATATCAGAGAAACTGAGTACATAGCCAGAAGAGAAAAGTATCTTTTTTTGGGGGGTGGGGAAGACACCACGCACCACATGCAAATCTGATTCCATCTAAATTATACCACATATTGCTAACTGCAGAAAATAGAAAATGAAGAATCACCAGACTTATCAGCTTCTTGGTAGGCTCTGTGTACATCAACAAAATCTAGGAGCTTGTTAGAAATGTGAAATCTTCAACCTCACGCTAGACCTGCAGAATCAGAATCTTCAGTTTAGTAGGATTCCTGGGGAATCTGTACGTTCGTTAAAGTTTGAGAAGCACTGGTCTGTCACACATGGTATATAGGAGATTCTCTAAAACATATTAAATCATTGAATCACAAATCTAAAGATTCCCACAGCCAATTTTATAAAAACAGCAAAACTGATTTATTCAGGTGTCATCTTTTCTTTTTTCCTTCATTAGTCTTTTGAAGAAAAAAATGCATTGATACATATATAGTTAGGTGGAAGATTGGTAATTATATTACTATTTTATAAGATACTATAGTAAAACCTGTTTTCCATTCGCATAGTCTTATGATTCCTCATTGTCCTTTACTCTCCTGTCTCGTTCTCTTTTTATCTCTCTTCCAGTTCTATTTTGTATCTTTTTTTTTTTCCTTTCTACCTCTCATTCCTCTCATAGCTAGTTACTTCTGTCTCCCAGGGTGAGTTGGCTCCTGGAAGAGAAAGACAGGGCTCAGCTGTTTGCTCTATTTTGCTTTTGTTCTCCATAAATGTGTGAATACAGTCTTGGCCTCTACCTTAACAGGTGTTCACTGCATTTCTGCTTTTTCCTTAGATGACTGATTTTCATACTGAGTTGTATGTGGTGATGGTTGGTGGTGCTGGGGGGAGAGTGTCTCTGTTACTTGAGTTGCTCACTCAGCAGAGGAGCTGGGGAAGTCCCTAAACTGGCTTCACCATTTCATCCTAATACTATGTGGGGTATATATTTAAAATCAATCAATGGGCAAGTAACACTTAAGTCACAATTTTCAGCAATTGCAGTTACCCCGCTGTGATCTTTGTGGTTAACAGGCTTTATCTAACTGTAACAGAGAAAAGGGAAAGTGCTGTTCTCTTTCTGCTGAATAATTACATCAACATAACAGTGATGTATCCTCTGTTAGAATAAGTTTTAAATGTAGCTCTCTGAATTGGTCTCAGTTTGAATCTGCACTGATTCTGCTTTTTCTAATTTGAGATCTACCCTGAGGGTTAGGCAGGCCCACTGCTTGCAGTTAGTTTTGCCCATTTCTTGGGATCTTGACTTGATTTTATTTAAGCTCTTGAGAAAATTCAAAACACCATTCATATTTAATCAAATAATTAATTGAATCTTCCTTATTGAAGTCTTCCTTCCTTTCTCTTGTCACTATAAACTGTTCCCTCAAGATGAGACCAGGAAATGTGTATTTCACTGAGAAAAATATACAGTTAAAACCATTTTGTAATAGATTCATAATACTTTTGGTAATGTGTAATTCCATCTGCCCCTGCCTTTTATATTGTAAAATTTTCCAATAATTACTTAAAACTCTCTTTCAGAACCCTAATACAGGGTGGCCAGATTTTTACATTGACAACTAAAGCTCTTTGTCTAGTAGGGTGATATTCAGATAGATTATCTGAGGTATCAATGATCTGTGATAGCTTGGTTTGTTGGAAACTATTGTCCTGGCATGTTTACACAATCGAGTTTTCTGCTTAAAATTAAAGAATCAATAGAAGATTCTGTAGTTTACTTAGAGGTGAATTCTAATTTATAATGGTTTTGCGATTTAACATTTTTGAAAGAGCTATTCATCAAATAATCTTCCTGGTTTTTCAGAACAATCATTAGCTGGTTAAATTGCACCACAATTAAGTTTCCTTCTTTCATTTAGCTTCTTTTATCATTAGTTCACTTTTTTTTTTTTTCCATTCACTAAAGAAGGGAGGTCATGCAACTGAAGTTCAAAACAAAGCCCTGAATCTCTACCAGATTGTGTGGAAGGACGTTTTTCTCTGGCTACCTCCCTGGATTAGGGTCCTTCTGATATACCAGGTCGTGAACTATTTTTACAAAAGGAACCCACAGCTTTTACTGGGAAGTTTAATTAATCATGAATGACTGGAATTTTCTGCTTTGCTTGTTCAGTGGAGTTTTATTCTGGGCTATCTCCTGACTATATAATTTACTGAAGTCTAAAGAATGAAAGAGCTTTGGGATTCAATGTCAGTCCCAGATAAGCTATTTTCTAATTTGTTCTGTGATGGTGTATCTAAAACATTTGTCGTGTTAAAAATTCAGTTCCTCATTATAGATTACAAAGGTGGGTTAGGATGGAATCCAGGTAAATCTCTAAGAAAGGTTAGTAAAGAAATGGCCAGGATGCTGCAGAAGTGTAAGACAACAGAGCCTAAGAGGTTAGGCCTTAACACTTTTACTTCTATTTTGTTGACCCTTTGTATAGTCTATCTAACAAAATGCTTTGTTGATTAAATACTATAGTAGCTGTCTAAGGTGCCCTATTCTCTCATGATAGGGATACACATGAATTTAGAAAGCAGTTTCTAGTATTGACTTAATGGCAATAATGAGAGGAGAATTGTGTTCTGAATCATTTTTGAAGCATCTTTGGCTTTGATCAGTTTAATTTTGGTACCTGTTTACTTTCCTACCAAAAATAATGGTGCATTATATGTTTGTGTACCTGTGTGTATATGGGCATGAACTTGAGGGGGTATATGTATATGTGCACATGTGTGTCTAAATAGCTGGAATAAAGTTAATCTAGGCAAGAAATGGGGGCATTTAGCCTGCATAGACAGGTTTCTAAAGCGTCTTTTAACAAGTTCTTTTGGAATGTCCTTTTCTATTTTAAATGAGGTATCACCTGATATCACAAACTGCTTAGGAAGGAACATGGGTAAGGAGAGAAACTATCTTACACAACAGTATCTCTTTAAGCTTCAAATGACAAAAAGCAGTAATTTGAAAAAAGTTCATTGGTGGGTTTTGCAAAGATGAATGATGCCAGATATCTAAATTGCTCATATATTTTAAGAGAATGATTTAGGTTGAGCTAATTCTCTAAGAAGCCTCTTCAAATCAATAACAACTGGAAGGATTCAACAGCAGACTCTGAAAAACAGACTTATACTGCTCTTTGTAATTTTGGTGTATTAAAAATAGATTGAGATACTTCAATTTTTCAGTGAATAGTAAAAATGTCAATGACAATTTAATGACATACTTATTTTGTGAATGTATGTATGAGAGAAGGGCTTGGCTGCAAAATATTCCACAAATGAAATCTAACTAATCACCACTGAACAAAAATTCTTCCCTAATCCGGATCATCATAGACCTGGTCTCCAGGGTGGGCACTGACTAGGATCCCTCAAGCCGTTTCCCATTTTGGATTGAGTTCCACACCTGCACTCGAGGGAGTAGGATGAGATTCCTTGCAGCACACAGAGCTCTTTAGAGTAAAAAACTCATTTCGCTATAGTCCCTGGGGCTTTTTGAGATTTAACTACATGCGCAAAGGCAGTTCCAATTCCCGTCATAATTTTCACTTTAGCTGGGCACACATAAAGCTATACAAGCAAATAGCTTTTATGGTTGTCTCTAGTTCAACTCCCTACTTCACACTTGTATTTCACCGACAGTTTAAGTATAAACTAGTTATCAGGTCACCAGCTGTCCGCAGTAAGCTGGGTTCTTTCTTCCTGTGCCCCTGGGATCCATGGCCTTCCTTCTCACTTCTCTAGCAATTCAGCTCTTCCTACTTTGGGACCAGATCAGAACGGAGCTTCTCTAAGTCACCTACACCCAACTAAGTGACTTTCCTGGATTCCACCCTTTAGCATTTGAACAAAGTAGATTTTAAAAGGATAATTTCTGGCCTGTGGGAGAAGGAAATGATCAAGATGGACTGTTCTGATCCTTTTTTCCTTTCTTACTCTTATTATATAGAGCTTCAAGTGCCCCGAGTTTCTTCACAGTTATCAGACCAGTCTTACGATTTTTTCGCTTGAAATATCATAAATATTAACATTTCCCCAGTTCAACTCTATTATTGTTATTCACCATTAGATTTCTAGGTAGGATATATTTGACACAGAGAAGCATTCATTGGTTAAATGGCTTGCCAGAAAGTAAAAAGAGTTTAAGTATTTCCAATTACTGGTCTTGTTCTAGGAATAATAGCAACCTATTTATTCACCAATGTTTATTAAAAACTAACCATCCAGGATATAAAGAATAGATTTTATAACTTCTTCTTTCAAGTGGCTTAAGCTTAAAATGGGAACAAAATATCTAAGACCTCCAAAATTAATGAGAAATTTGATAAAAGACATAGTTGGGAAATACGCCTTATATATACATATGGTGCTCAATAGCTCATTTTCAAGGATAGTTTTAGAACTCAGAGTAAACTTTAAGCCCGAGTTTTCTGATGATTAAAAACCATTCACTTTTCAAACGCACACACATATACATACACAAACCAAACATTTGCTTAGTGCTTATTCATTAGTAAGTAAAATGGGATCCGGTCAAGAAGGTATTGAGTCAGATGTGGAGAAACACGTTAGTATTTTGTTGGGGAGAGTGACAGAGGACGGGACAAGTACTAGCTATTTGCTGTGCGGTGGTTCAGCATCAAGTGTACTTGCTGACTTGATGTCCCCCTGCATAACCCCTAGTTAGCATTCTTGTCAGCAACACACTGCTTCTGGGGGGGTGCTTTCCTGGGAAACCACTCTAAGACATAAGGAAAATGGATGCAATGCATCTTCATGCTGGTTCTGTCTGGCTGCAGGATGATTACTTCCTCTGCTGCATGTATCTTCATTTCCTCATCAGTCCTCCCAATTTCCCCTGATCATTCTCTCAATGGTCCATTCCAAGGAGGAACCAGACTTTTGTTCTTGACCACATATCTGGGGTAAGTTTTCTTTTTCAGTCCAAATATGGATTTTAGTAAATTATAAGGCTACCTTTGTCATAAACCACTTTTACTTCTACTTTTAGCAATTTGTCATGTACTTGGTGTGATGTACCATGTGTTTATGGAACTGTTTGTTTCTTTTATTGTTATTTGATAAATTATGGGTCGATGGTGCCAAGTTCTTTAAGGATCATGACCACTCTCTCCTTCTACTTTGATTTTATCAAAGTGCCTTAAAACAGACAGTGGTCCTCAAACTTGATTGAATTTATTGAACACTCATTGAATGGTTTTGTGCTCTGTTTGATCAACTTCACTTGCAATATTGTCTGGTTACCCTTAACTAGTATACATGTACAACTATTTGAAAGGTAGTTCAAGTTTTAGAATTTGAGTTAGCCCAAGTCTCAAATATTTTAATCTACTTAGTACATATTTACGTAACATTGGTTCACTCTATCTCCCTCCTTTTAATCTGTAGTCATATGAAATTGACAGCAATAAGCTATCTATTCTGCTGCCAGTATCCTGGCACTCAGCCTTCCTTTGATGTCGTTTCTTCACTTCTTTATTAAATGTTTACAAATCATTTAGGTTCAAGCTACAAGCCTGCAATTGTGGCTAAATCTTTGTAGTGGCAGCCATTTTATTCTGCCAATATTTGAATGCAGTTTTCTTGATCAGTTTTATTTTTGAGTGTGCAATTTGCAGTTGCCTCCTGGAAAAAGAAGCATACTAATGCATTTCAGATGTGGCGTGAATTACTTATTTGTACATTCATGCAAAATCAAACACATTTGGGGCAAACTTTGTTTACTCTTTGGTTTCAAAGAACAAAATTGTGCCAGTGATTCAACAAGTGCAAAAGCAAACCTTACAAATGGGGCAACTTATTGATTTCAGAGAACAGAGTTTGAGACTTTCTGCTGGAGAAAGAATGAGCCAGTATCAGTGCGCATTCCTGAAGTTACCCAGGCTTGCAATTCTACTCTAATCTGCTTCTTTTTGTTTCTACAGAGAGAGGGAAATTCATTCCACAAATAAAACTAACTGTTAACTAGTTTTAATAAGAATCTTCTTGTCTTTCATGGAAAGTAAATCTTTGTTCAAGTTTAAATTGAACAGAAGACACTTGTGTGAATATTCTAATACCTTATAATATTCATAGAGTCTAAATAGAATGAGATGTCAGCTGTGCATGTGGTATTTTGGTAACCGAAAGACACTTTTAGGCCAAAATCAGAGTCAACCTCCTCTTTTGTGATTCTGTATGAACTGAACCTTCAAACAGTGTTGCTTCACCTCACAAGTTTGTGCCACAAGAGTAATGGGGATGACCGTAGAAGGTATGGGTATATCTTAGCACCAATCTATATTACCATACCCATAATGTAACTTAGAGATTCACCAACTGACAATTTAAGGACAGTTACAGTATTTCATATTTGCAGGTTTTATAGAGAGGTGTAAGATCTCTGTTGTCTTATTAAGATACCTCCTTTTCCTCTAGATGGCGCATATCATGTCCTCAGTGCAGGGATATAGTCGTGATGAGGGCTCACGATCAGTCATGTTTAGGGATCACAGTACTGGTGATGACAATAAGCAGGTGAGAAAAGTAAAATAGAAATATTATTCTATCCTACAAGCAGAATGTACATTTTTGACGTTTTCTCTTTACTATTTCCCATATTCCATGTAAAGTATTCTGATCCCGCCCTCTGATTTTTGTAGCTGAATGCAGCTTCCTGAAGTTAAGATTAAGTTAGAATCCTGGTTCTCAAACTTGGGCAGGGAACCAAATCATGGGATTGTTCAAACACAGGTTGCTGAGCCCCACCCTCAGAATTTCAGATTCAGTAGGTCTGATGGGGCCCAGGATTTTGCATTTCTAAGAAATTACTGGATGATGCTAATGTTTCTGGTCGGGAGACCACAATGGGAGTCATGGAGTAAGGCAGTTACACAGCATAGTGTTTAGTGGCAGAAGAGTGATCATACTGATCTCTTCCATCTTTCTACCTCAAATAGTTGTAGTTTAAGTTGCATGAGGCAATTTTAAGGACACTTCCTGATTGTGCACAAATCAGATACATATACATACTGTTCATACATGTATATTAAAAATGAGTCTTAAATTAACTAAAAATTCAATGACTACAGTATTTGGAAAAGTAAATTATGAAACAATGCTAGATTTTTCAGGAGTTAATCATTTTTGTATTACATTGCATGGGCTTATTTAAGAAGTAATTAAATTTTCCCTCTAAACCCAACTCCTATCCATTTATGCAGCTGTAGAGAATTTTCAGATACTCAAAGGTAATTAACAACTGAAAACAATGAAGAACTGTAAGCGGACTAAATACCCATTTACTTTCTGCGTGAAGTATTTCTTTTCTGTTAATATCATAATTTATTCAATTATAGTCTTCCTTTTACAAAATATCTATTTTCTGAGATCAAAGCTCTTTGGTGGGAGGCTGTATAATTATGTTACCAAAAAATGGGCATTTCCTCACAAAACTAATTGAAGCAACCAGAGACCCTAATGATGATGAGTGAGGATTCACAAAAGGACACTGTTTGAAAGTTGTTTGGTAATGGCGATGCCAAGTGTGCTAAGGCCCCTTGATTACAGTATAATTTATAGATTCTCTTTTGGATATGAGATCATTTAAGTTTCAAATGAAAGAAGTCAAAGAAAGATGTCCCTAGACTGAGACTCTGAGACTCTGTGCATGTTAGCTCAACTTTCTCTTTTTTAAAGTAGATGTATAGATAATAACTTTCATTTTCAAAATAGTATTTTAGTTATCCTTATGTTTATAAAGAAATGTGCAGAAGATAATAGAGGTCAACAAGAGTCTGGAGCTTTATAACCCTGAGTATAATGTTTTTGTTCCTTTAGGCTTTATAGAAGGCATTGTTTTTTTCTTTTTAGCTGTTTAGTTGTTCCTCTGTCATAAATAATAATGATAAAAATCAAATCAAATATAGCTAAAAATGTAGCTAAAAATTAAAAAAATAAAAAATTTGGCAAACAAAACTTTACAGTTGAAATATGGTACTTAATTTGGCCATGTACCAATTTTGTGGGGTAAATTTTTCCCCACAAAAACATGGAAAGATGACCTGTGATATGACATGTATCTAAGTATGGAGGTGTTAATGTCCAAGTATCCTACACCAGCAATCTAGAATATGTGGAAACCAGCTCATTGACAAAATGGCAAGTGGGATCCTGACAACTAAAAAGAAAGGCCCTGTCCAGGTACATTAAAATCAATGCAGTTTGGTTTTTGAAAGTTCAAAACAAATGGGAAAACAGTCACACTGGACAAACAATACTTTAACCTGAAAAAGAAAAAAAAGTGGGTCTAACGTGGAGACTTTCTCACTCTTGGCTGTGAGGTACAGCAGATTTGATTATTGGGGGTGTTCTAGGGTGTTCAACCATCCCATTTATTAAGGACTGAGGCATTTCCGGGGATGTGGGGATTTTAGTTTTCAGACCAGGACAGCCTCAGGTAGACCGTAATGGTTGAAAACCTAGGGTGTGTTTTCACATCTTTCACCTTATATAATACAAGCCAGGCACTGCATTCTGGATTTGGTTCCATAATCAGTTTTATTAGGGATTTCCATTGCCTCCATTTTTTAATGGCATAGTTTCTTTAGCAAGTTAGTAATGATTCCTGTAAATCTTGACTGAGTTTAATTATAGCTTAATTGCCAGTTATACAAAATATCCTGTGTTTAATTTTTCAAAAGTTCAATTAAATGAGCAAATTCCTTCAAATTGGGCAATCGATGCTTTTTCTTACTTGTCAGTTCCCAGATGATTATTTTTAATACAAGAATGGGGCTCTTAAAAGGTATATATTAAAAAAAAACCCTCCTTTTTCAACTTGGACTAGTGATTTCTAACTCCATTTCCTTTGAGGAAAATCACATAGACTGTGCACTAAAGATGTAGAAAAATAAAGTGAGTCATCAATGGATTACAATATACTCCCCATTCATCCAATTTTTTTTGAGCAGATGAATATCTGCTGTCTTTGAAGTAGATGATATCTTATGGAGAAACTATTAATTTATAAAACTTTATACATGACTCTAGGTGTGGAAACCTGAAGTGATCTTCATGTACTTTCATAACTGCCAAGGAAGGTTGGTGCCTGGCATTTGAAATTCTGAGTGTGAATGACTCCCTAGCATCACCCTCAGTTGACAAAAATTGCCTGATAAAAACAAAACTGCTCACTCGGAATTTGATATTTGGATATCATATTGCATTTTAAACCCCTCTGTTTTTGCACAAAATTGAAAAAATTCTGGACAAATTTTTTAAAAAGGAGTAAAAGGATCACATTTTCACTAAATGTTAAAATACAGACAGCTGGTTAAACGTATATTTATAAAATAGAGTACATTTAAAAATACCTAGTGGTATGTAAATGATTAGGTGCCAGCTGTGATTGGTAACAGTACATTCAAAGCACAGCCTGAAATAGTACAGATTTCATCCATCACATAAACATGTCTTCAGTTTTAGGTTATGTAATAATAAACTGTACCTGCTGAAAACTATATGTGGAAAAAAAATTTTTAATACAAATATTGCTCATCCACAGGCATTCATTTATTCCAATCCCATGACCGTGGTAAATGTGTTTGGATTACTGGGCATAAGTACGCAACATTGAAAAGGGAATGGAGGTCTTTATTAAAACAGAAGCCTCCTCAAACTCCTCAATGATGTCAGTAATAGAGGTCCTGGGAGCACATTATTGTTTTAAGCAGAGGTCCCCACACATTCACATTGGTTATAAAGCATTATTTTGTGCTGCTGGCCTGGAATGAGAATGTCATACATCTGTAGTCAATTAGAAGAAGCTGGACTGAATGTTTGATTAGCTCAATAATAAACGGGCATAAGTGTGACTAGACTTATGTTAGTCAGATTCCCTAGACAGATTATCCTGTTGTTATCGTATGAAATAACCCCCTTTTATCAACAATTAAGTAAATCCACATTTGTAGGCACTTTGTAAAATTGTGAGGTAGGAAGAAATCCAATTTCAGCCTTAAGTCATCCAAAAAACTTTTAGCCCTTCTTCCAATGACATAGACCCCCAATTCCAAGTTTTAGAAATTGGTTGAATTATGCAGGACAGTTTGGGTTGGAAATATACCATGTGCAATCAATAAATATATATATATATACACACACACACACACACATATATATATGCATATATATATATATATAGCATCTACCATAAGCAAAGTATTAAATAATTTTAGCTTATAACTATAAAAATTTCCTGAAGAAGTAAGAATTATAAATATTTTAATATGTGAAAAGTAACTTACTTTGTAAGGTTGTCTAAATCTTTTCAAGAAAAATTAAATAGGATTTCATTTTATTATTCACATTTTATTATATAGTTTCTACTGTAACCAATGCATGTTGTGAGTCCTGAATATGTTTTGTTCTAGAAGTTACTCATTCGGTTATAGGCATCATTTTTCAATTCAACCACAATTGTCAACAATGGACTACAAACTACTTTGGGGAATAACCCATTCATTTCTGTTTTTTGGTCTTCTAAGTACCAGTGAAATATACATCTGAAGTATGAAAAATAATTCAGTATATAAAAGTCAATACTTAAAAAAATTTCAGCAAAATGTTTCAGTTTCAGGAAAAACACCACCAAACCTTCTAAGATAATTACATATTTCAATAACACAATGAAAATTGATATCTTAAGTAATCTGAGGCATTTTTTATCAATATTCACTCAAATACATATATGCAAAATAACCTCATGAGGTTATCTCCTTGACATAACCCTTAAATTAAATATCAGAATATCAAGCAGATGCTGAAGCATTCATCATCAATATTGGAATTCTGACTCATGACAGTAACACGAAACAGATGCTAATATGATGGTCTCTCTGAAAAGTGACACCATCACAGCATGGGTTAACTCTTGATGTAGGGTACTTAAAATTTGAACACAAAATATAAACTAAAAGTCAGAGTGTGATTTATTTTCTTATTTCATTTAGA
This sequence comes from Rhinolophus ferrumequinum, assembly GCF_004115265.2. NCBI lineage: Eukaryota > Metazoa > Chordata > Mammalia > Chiroptera > Rhinolophidae > Rhinolophus > Rhinolophus ferrumequinum. Next base: position 31,965,015 of record NC_046296.1, on the reverse strand, counting down.
AGCTGTTTAAAATTTCCTATCTCCTATACAGAAGATATAACTCAACACTGGTGAATAAGGGGCAGTGCGTACCAGGGGACCAGAAGATACTTTTTGCATTTAATGCAGCAGCTAGTTGATCCCAAATGAACTGCTCAGTGTTGAGGGAGGAAGATGCTTTCTTTCTCACTCATAAGCAGGTAGAAAGTCAGAACTCTGGGGATCTTTTCATTGATGCATATGTCCCAGGCATTTATGGTATAATGTGGGATCTACTCATTCAGCACTGCAGTGCAAAAGGAATCTGGGTTTCCTATGGCCTATCTCAGGAACACAGTCTTCCACATCAGGCGGATCTGAAAGGGTTTGCTAAGTAGGAAAAGGGAAACAAAATCCCTTAGCACAGTCCAGTTAGCTAATATCCTACACGTCTTCAAAGCCTACGATTCTTATCGCTTTGCTAGGCTGAGTCTACAGCTGTTTCTAGAATACACAGTGATGTGTACTCTTTGTGAAAACAAACAGAAAAACCCAGGCAGATGGCGTTATGGTGCAAGTGATATAATCGAAATATGTTCAAATGAGCCCTTTAAAAGACACATGAATATGAGTGGGGGACATTCCCTCAAAGGTACTGAGAAGCAGGAGCTCCATTTCTTTATTCCTCAGTAAGGGAAAAAAGTCAGTGGCAAATTCAATGAAAAGAAAGTTTGAGAAGCCAAAAGGGAATATTTATGGAGTAGCTTGACAGCACAATTTCAAATTCCCAACGAATAACCTGACTGCTCCTTCTGACAGCTGTGACTCTGGCCCTGCCTGCCTGGCTTTGAAGGCTGGCTCTGCACTCACCATCTGTGTTACCTGTGGTTCTCAAACTTGGCTACACGCTGGAACCACGTGAGGAGCTTTAAAACATACTGATGCCTGGAAACCACTCCCAAGACTATTATTTCATTGGGCTGGGGTGTGGCTTGGACATGGAGGAGTCTTAAAGGCTTCTAAGTGACTCTAAATATGCAGCTAAGGTTGAGAACAATTGATGACCTCTGAGCCACAGTTTCCTCATTTGAAAAATGATGACTATACCGACAGCAACCACCTTTTAGGATTATTATGATGATAAAATATGATAATGTGGGAAAAGCATATATAGCCAATGTCTGGCACATGTGGGAAGCTCTCAAAAATTTATGAGTTGTTATTTTCACTACAAGGTGCACTTGGGCAAGAACCTTCTAGTTAGGATAATAAATCATGCTTACCTTGGCAGATGTTATGATCACTCTGCTCATAGCCTGTTGTACACTGGATCCGGTGAGAAGGGTTGGAGGGAATGCGCTGAGGGTCAGCTGGGTTCCTCCGGATGACAAAGTTATTTCGGCCAGTCTGCACTTCTGGGCCTGCAACTGCAGTAGCACTGGCGACAAAACCACCCCCAGGCATCGCTCCACTTGTTGCCATGCCACTGGCTGCTACACCCCCAGCTGTACCTGAGGCTGCAGCTGCATTTGCGGCTGCACCCACATTTTCGGATGCTGGTGTTTCTTGTTGAGGTTGTTCATTATTGACAATAATCTGGGCTGTTTTAGGAAGGCAGAGGTATCCTCCATAGTGGTTGACGCATTTCATTCCACCTTTGCAAGCGTCTGGGACAATGTCACATTCATCAATATCTGTGGTCAGTAATAAAATAAGTCAGGAATCTTCATAGGGGGAAAATTGAATATGTAAATATATGCTCATGCCTTGTTGTTATAATACAAATAGGACAGGAAGAGTGACAAGAGATGGAGTCAGAGAGCTATGTTCAGATGGAAAGTCTTGGAAGCTGGCTCACCTTTGCACTGCTGTCTTACAGGATCCCACTCATATCCATCTGTGCATTGCTGTGAAGAAATGATCAAGATGGAGCCAAGAGACAGTTAATTGGGATATCCAGTCCCTAGGAAGTCACTCTAAAAGCTGCATTCTTAGGGCAACAATCCTTGCACTAGAGTCCTCGATAGACGATGAGATGGGTGGTTGAACATTCTCTAGCTTTTCTTTTTTTAAAGACAACCCTGTGCATTGGCCCATTTCAGGCATCCCTTCTCAATCACCAGTTGCCTCAACTCTTCTCTTGCGTTTGGTACAGTCACCCATGAATATCATCTTGGAATTCTTTCTTGTCTTGGTATTGCTCTCCAATCCCTCTGACTGTTCTGCTCTTTTATTGCTTTATTTACCTCTCCCACATTGTGTATTTTACAAAAAAAAAAAAAAAAAAATTGACCAAGCTCTTTTTTTCAGCCCTTGACTGTTCCTTCTCGTTCTGAATCCTCTTAGAGCATTGCAGCACCTGGCTTTCCTTATCATTCCTATGCAGCTGAGTCCACTGCCTCCCTCTCATACCCTGGCCTGCCTCCTAGTTTCAGTTCCCACACGTCCTCTCTCGTTCATTCACTGAACAAATCATCTATCAAGTACCTTCTCACACAAGACACCATCCTGGTCCTCGGGAATGCAAAGATCCTGAAGACTTTTTCCCTGTCCTCAGTCAGCTCATAGGCCAGAAAAGGAGACACACAGGTAAATGAGTTGGAGCAAGACGTGAGGTGCTGTGACACAGCGTACATGTCGAAGGAGTGATGGACTCTGGCCAGGGATGCGGGTGGCCATAAGAAGGGAAGGCTCTATGGGGGAGGCGACAACTGAATAGGGCCTTATAGGATTTTTCCAGGGAGATGTGGGAATTCTAGGATGAAGGACCACGTGAGCAAAGGTGCAAAATCGTTAAAGAAGGGAGAAGCTGCTAGAAGTTCTGGGGGGGTCGAAATGAGGTTAGAGAGATAGGCAGGGCCAAATGTGGGAAGCCTTTCTTTGGGACAGGCAGGAACTGAATTCTCACTGAACTGAAGGTCAGTGAATCTCAAACTGTACTATGGTTAACAACCCAGGGTGCTTGTTAAAATGCAGGTTACTGGGCAAAAGATCCGATTCTGGGTAGGAGGCCTGAAATCTGAATTCCTAACAAGCATTCCAAGTGATTCTAATACAGGTCATTTCTTCAGATACAGAAGAAAGATGCTTCAGGAAGTATTGAGCAAAAGTAGGATAAACAAACAAGTGAACTTGAATTCTTTTAATAGAGCTGAGAGTTGCTTATATACACAACAGATGCTTGGCAAGTAAATAGCTGAATGGAGACAGAAAGGTCAATTTAGATATTTTACTGATATCTGAAACTTAACAGGGTAAACACTAGACTCACTTTATCTCCCAAATTAATTTTCTAGTTTTCCCAACGCTGTCCAGGGCACTGCCATCATTCTCAGGACCCAGGATTACAATGTTGACATCAGCATTGACTTTTCCAATTGTTTTCCTTCAAGCTCTGCTGACTGTGTGTCCATTTCTGTATCTAACAATTGGAATGAGCCTTCATAGGCTCATGAGTAGGCAAGTCTCCTTAGCTGGTCTTCCTATCTCTACATGCTGCACACACTACCTCCAGGGCAAGCTCTCTTGTTCTCTTGGTTATATTGTTCTTCCATCAAAGAAATCACAGTGGCCTGCAGACCTCTCATCTCCTATTCTTACTCTCTCTAGGTTCTCCCCACTACCCAGTTCCAGCCCATTTGACTTTGTCACCTCCTGGACTCGTTTTGGTTGTTTTCACTCCTAGCCTTTGATTATGCCAGTTCTTCTGATTCAGATGCCTCTTCAGCCTTTCTAGATTAATCCAAAGTTATCACTTCCTTCAAGAACCAACACAGAGTTGTATGTCCCCCAATATGCCAGATTGACATCAGTTACCTCCTTGCTTTTCTATTGCTTTAGCAACTTGTATAATCTGTATAATAATATTATTTGTACTTGCTTAGGAACTTTGTAGTTTGCATCGCTATCTTCCCAGAGTAACTTCCCTGAGGTTAAGGTCTGAATTTTCTTAGTAAACAAACTTAAATCCTTTTGATAGTGATGGTAATTGCTTATGTACATGGAAGATACTGGGTGAGTAAATAGCTGAATGGATCCTATCTTTAACATGGAAGGGGACTGTCAGGCTATCTTGTGGATGTGAGCCCATCCTTCTGAAAATTATCTTTCAAGCTAGGCGAGATGACCATTCACTTGAATAATCTGTATACTAATAGAAAAGACAGTTTGTTTTAGGTATTTGGTTCCAGTACCTTTAATATGGATCTACTATTAAACAAGCCTAGAGTGAATTTAGCTTCAACACCTGCTGGCTATGTAGCCTTAAGCTAGTGAGATATTACCTCTGATCTTCAGTTCTATCAACAGAAGGAAGATGATACCACTTACCTCATCCTTTGCTGTGAGGATGAAAGGAGAAAGTGTCTCCACAGTGAGGTACTCAAAAAAATAGTTACAACTTGTCCTTTAACCATGAATTATTAGGCAGACACAATTCAAAAGAGAATACACCTAATCTTAGCACAAAAAGGATGTCATATCTGGGAAACTTGTTATAATAATAGTGATCTTAAAACAATAGTGTTTAGTCTACAGGGAACTTTCTCTGCTAAAGATGAGTAAGATTTAGGTGATTAGCAAAGGGAAGGGGGTATAAGATAAGCAGTTGTAACAGCAATAAAATTTCTTATTAGATAAATATAAAAATGGGTAACTCTTTATATCTTATCTCCCTGAGAAGGTAGCCTGAATAACAAAACACTTGCATTTGAAGATAAACAACACATGTAGTCATTTCTCTTGCTTTATTTATCTTCAGCAGAGGAAGCAATTACATTTACCATTAAGTTAACAAAATATTTATATTAAACTTTATTTGATTTATAGTTGACCTGAAAAACAAGGAACATTTGCCAGATGAATACTAACATTCTAGGGATAATATAGTACCAAAAAAGCGAGATAATGTTTATTATCAGTAATTGACATTAGCTCACTTTTAAGAGTTTTACTTAAAATTTTTTTTCACATTCCTTTGAGTAGGATTACTTAATTTTAAATTGGGAGCAAGTAGAAAAATATGTTTTTCATATTCTGATCCAGGACAAATGTCATTTGCCTCACAATGCTGATTAAAGAATAGAAAACACAAAACAGAGGTGCACATTCACCAGAAGTGAAGTAGGTGCTACCCTCTGTTCTCACCACATCCATTTCTGACAGTGGGAGAGGTCAGATGGTATTTTCAATATTTCAGTAAACATTGGTTATACCCAGGCAATTAACTAATTAGTTAAATATTACTTGGAAATATCAGATATGCTAATTAGAAAATGCAAAACCAAATTTCACACAATGCGTTTTAAAACCAGTTTAGCAAATACCACCTCCTGGTAACACACATAAAGTCTATCTGAAGGGCATTTATAGAAGTTATCGGTTATACTACAAGTTAACATTAGCCTTCATAAAGGCAATAAAGGCCACTTATATGAGAACATAAGTCACACACAAATGAGGTGAAGTGCTTTTGTGACGTTCAACTTTCTTTTTTGACGTGAGCCTTACTCTGCAAGTTTTGGTTTCATCTCCACGTGCATAGGAATCCAGGTTTTCCAATTGCTTATATCCATTAATGTATTGAATGTGTTGAAAACATGTAGCTTACTTTGGTTTTTGTTTTAAAAGGGTTCCCCTCTTTGGACCTTGCACTAATTATTACATTTTGGTGCCTACCTCAACTGGTGATCTAAGTGAGCTTTTGAAAGGACAATTTACAAGGAATCTTAATCGTGAACTATGCTAAAGTGTTGTTTAATTTATTACCCTCCGGAGTGCAGCCCGCATACACTGGCAGAAGTGGAGAAAGTCTCCCTTGTGTCACGGAATCCCGCTGAACTGCACTTATCTCAAATTCCATCACCCCTTACCGTGTACGTGATGGTTTCTTCGGTGTCCTGTGACTTGACCAGAGCCAGAATCAGCATAGTTAGGAAAAGCTCTTTCAACATCGTGAATCTCAAAGAAAACACAGGACAAACCGATGCTTAGTATCAGCTGCGGGGAAAAGAACAAAACTTCAGCTGTGAAGTAACAAGTAAGAAAGGGCAGGGGAAAGCTGAAGCTTCCACCATACCCAGCTTTCAATCTCTTTTCTCATCTCCCCCTCCCCTTCCAAACTCTTCACCCCCGACCTCCCCCCCAAAACCTTCCCGGGGCCAAAAGAGGCACCAAGGACTGTAATACCGCTGCAGAATTATGTTTCGCCTCACTCTATCGGGCTGCGCTCAATGTATACAAAGGTACCGTTCATACTGCACCTACACAACAGGCTCAAGAAAGGAGGCGGAAGGGAAAGAATAAAGGGTAATTAATTTCAAAAGAGATGGCGCATTTTTATTTATTTTTTTTCCCCGAGGGTGGAGGTGGGGCAGCAAACCTCATATTCCCTTGAAAATTAAGGCTTTTCCGTTTATGCTCACCTTCAGCTAGTGAAGTTCTTTGCACAGCACAGCAGAAGTACCTGCTAACCAATATGAATTACCTTGTCCTTACACTTGTTTCTTTTTTTTTTTTTTTTTTTTTTTTAACAAAACACCAAAACTGAACTCGGGGGCAATCTCCTCCCAGTTCCAGCAGAATACTTGCCCTTCAGGGCTCCTTCTCGCATCCCCCAGCACAAACTCTCCAAGTGGTGCGTATTTCCACGCGGTTCTCTGCGCGCAGCTTTGTTTAAAAGCCCCAGGTTGTGTGGAAGAGCGTCTGATTGCCTTGTGCCTTATTATTCCGGGATAAGCTACCTTCAGGATCTGGGCTGCGTAGGGCCAGAACCCGGGGACCACACCGCAGCCCGAGGTGCCAGTTTCCGGGCGGCCGGCCTGGCGCCTCCAGGGAGGTGAGGTCCTCTTTCTTAACACTAAGCTACCAGGCGGCAGTCCCGGGAGTTGCTCAGTGCTCCAGCTTCTAAGCAGCTCCCATGGAATCCAGGTGCGGCTTAAATCTCGCCACATTGAACCTCTGAAACTTTCAAACCTCGTTTACCGGCAAATCCCTGTCTGCTGATTGTCGGCGCGCACACACATGCCCATCCAAACAGATGTCACCCTGGTACTTGCACATGCTGACAGATCGCATTCCGAGACCGCACACCTCCACCTCCCTCTCTGCCTGAGAGATCCTGCACAATCTGGGGAAATTCTCGGGTACACTGCACCCCTCAGATCACCCCGCTTACTCCCTGGAGCGCGGCCCTGCGGGCACTGGGTATACTGGTGTGACCCCCGCATCGGGGGCTCCTACCTGCGCGGCCGCGCTGCGCTCCAGGCCCAGGCAGCGAGGGGAGAGCGCAGGGGAGGGCAGCCCCGTGGGTCTGAACTGGCGAGGTCTAGCAGTGGCGCAGCGGCAGGAGGAGAAGAAAGGGAGGGAAAAGGGGAAGGCGAAGGGGGGCGGAGGAGAGAGCTGAGGGAGGCGCAAGGGCTGAGCCAAGCGCGGCAAGCCGGGCGGGAGAGCGCGCTGCGCAGCTGGGTCCGCGCCCCCTGCTCCAAGGGCCCTCTGCCGCGGTTCCCAGACACGCTGGAACCCCAGGCCGAAAATGGCACGTTTGGCATGTGATGTCTGGGGTTTGAATCAGCCTTGGTGATGCTGCAGCCTCCCGGGCAATTTTTCGTGTCTGCAGAGGGGAAAACATTTCTCGAGGAGAGCTTCTGAGGTTCCTGAGAAATTGCTGTGCTTTTTTTTTTTTTTGTAAGCCCCAATTAGTGAATTCTAGGAGAGTACATGAATCCCATTCATAGAATTGGTTCTTTTGCCTTTTCTTTCAGATGTTTTTTGGTTTTATGGAGTGGGAGGAGGATCAGCTTCGTCAAATGTAGAAAAAACAGCATTCATTCAACAAATTATTTGTGACCTACTATGTGCCAGGTGTTAAGAATAGGCCAAAGAGAGCTCATACTAACAAAATTATGAGGTGGGATTTGTTTTTGTTCTTCCCAGACTTCCTTTTTATGGGCCTCTTCTCTGTTGTACTGCCTTTCTTTTCTCCTCTGGTACATTTGTGGGAATCCCTAGTACTGGTCATTCAAAGTTGGGCATTTCACTCTCACCTTTCATACTAATGGTGGAATTTCAGGAATTTGGAGAGGAAAAAAAATTTTTCTTGCTTCCTCAAATCATACCACATGATTTAAGGCTTATCTCTGAAGGCTCCAACTCGAAAGTCAGATTAATAGTTTGCTTCTAAGGCAGTCATGTCTTCTAAGAAGCAAACCGCCAAACAAAATTTCATGAATGAGACAATGTGCAAACTGAAGGTATTAAGGACTTTGATCCAGAGCTGGAGGCAGAGGGTGGGAGGAAGAAGAATCACTGACCGTAGGAGGAAAGGTGGTAGATAGTGCAAGAGACAGGCTGTCAGGTGGAAGCCTCTCTCCTTATCTAGCGGGTATGCAGTGGGTTTGCCCAGACCTTGTCAGTTTGGTTGCAAGCCATGCAATATTGGACAAGATCACAGGAGCTTCACAACCTTGAACCTTACCTGAGCATGTAAGGTTTTGCTAATAGTATTGAAGACTTGTACTACCCAAATTCAAATAAGTTTGTTGTGTTAGTCATTAATGATCTCCAAATTTTTCAAAGAAAAAATTGAATTTTTGCTTTTGAATAGTAAAAAGTAAAAAAATGTCCAGATATTTTCTTTTGTTTCTTTTTGAAAATTTTCCTGCCTATCTTCAGCCCTTTCCCCAGAAAAAGTGGGTTAAAACTCCCAAAGTTCTATCTCGGGCCTGGATCTCTTCCCGCATACAAGTATACAACTGCTGCCTTGTAATCTTCATCTCTAGACCTACTGGGCATTTCAAACTGAACAGGTCTGCTGATTCTCACCCTCTTTCCCCGCCTGCTTCACCATTTCAATTAAAAGCAATTTCATCTTTCCATTTGCTCAGGTCCAACATCATGGGTTTAATCCCTTGATTTCTCTTTTTTTCACACACCCTGCATTCCATTCTTCAGAACAGTCTGTCAGCTTTATCTTCAAAATATATCCAGAATCGGACCACATCTTATCAATTCTTTTGCAACCACCCTGTTCTAAGCCATCCCATCATCCACTTGAATTATCACAACAGCCTTGTAATAGGTCTCCCAGCTTAAATCCTTGCCCCCCTGGAATCTTTTCTCAGCAAATGTTCATACAAACGGCATCCTAGAGTATGTACTCTTTTGTGTCTGGCTTCCTTCACTTAGCATGCTTTTGAGTTGCATCCTTGTTGTTAGGTAAACCAGAAGTTCATTCCTTTTTGTGGATGAGTAGTATTTCATTGTGTGGAATACTATACCTTGATTTGTTTATCTGTTCACTTGTTGATGGATATTTGGATTGTTTATGAATAAAGCTGTCATGGACATTCACATAGAAATCGTTGTGTGGACATGTGTGTTTTCTTTTCTTTTAGGTAAATACTTAGAAGTGGAACTACTGGGTCATATGGTAGGGGTATGTTTACCTTTATAAGAAAGTGTCAAACTGTTTCCCAAAGCAACCATACCATTTCATTTTCCTACCAGCAATATATGAGATTCCATTTGCTTTACATCCTTGTTAACACCTAATATTGTCTTGTCACTTATAGCGTTAGCTAGGATTGGGGGTACGTAAGTAACATCTCATTGTGGTTTTGTTTTACATTTTTCTGATGTGTTGATGATGTTGAGCATTTTTATATGATTATTATCCATCAATATATGTTCTTTTGTGACGAGCCCAATCGAATCTTTAATCCGTGTCTTTATTGTTTTCTTTGTCTTACGTAGTTGTAATGGTTTTGTTAAAAATTTGCTCTTCTTGCAAGTCCTTTGTCAGATATACATTTATTGAATATTTTCTCCCAATCTTAATCTTGCATTTTCATTTTCTTAATGCTGTCTTTTAGAGCAAGCATTTTTAATTTTGATAATGTCTAATTTATTAATTTTTTTCTTTTATATTTTGTCCTTTTTATGTACTATTTAAAAAAAAAATCTTACCTTGGGCAAATCTTTTAAGCTCTCTAAACCTCAGTTACTGCTCTTGTAAAAGGAGGAGGATAATACTTTCTGCTTCTAAGGTTGTGAGGATTGAGTGGGAAACTCATGACAAATATCCAACACATTTGAATGAATGTTCTTACATATTAGAATGTATGGTGTGAAGGGCTGTAGTAAACCATTCCTCCCCCATAATACAACCCAGTGTTATTTAAGTATGCTTCCTATTCCTAACCATACGGTATCTCCTGACTAGTCTAAAGATAGTAAAATCAGCAATGTATTTTCTAGCTATTGTTTCCAGGTAGGCCATTGTCCCACTTGGAACCAAACAGAACTGAGGATAAGGATTTTTTTTTTCCCCATAGTTAGGGGAAAGGTGGAGGGGAACAATGGAGCCCTTTGCTTCAGTTGCCACTGGCAGTCCTGTTACAGCCCAGAGATAAGCCAACTTGAGCACGAAAATGATACCTGCTGTGTATGGCCAACACATGGAGACAATCTGGATCCTTGATGGATTGTTCATAGGCCAGACTAACCCTAGGACCTGTGATACTTTTAGGGAATCTCCACAGTGTTTTATTTTCTTTTAAAGTCAGAAGAAAAAAATATACATCATCTAGCCTGGGTTATATAATATTTGTCTTTATACCATTGCAGCCATAAAATATAATTGTTTTATGGAGGAAGGGGCCCCTGAAGGCAAAAGTGCCTAGGTAGGGACCATGAAAGTCACATGGTTGCCGTGATTGTTGAGGACTTTTCCAGTTTTTGCACTGAAAGTTCTATGTCCTGGGAAAGCCCTCAGTCCTAGGCAAGCTTAAAATTTTGTGTAGAGGAAAAGTGTAGTAGAAAGAAAAGAGGACAGGTAGCCAGGTGTTCTTGCCTGGACTTTGGCGTGCTCTAGCTGGGTCACCATGGCAGTCACTCAACTTCTTTGAGTCAGTTCTGCATAAACATCCACTAGGGTAATAACATTTAGCTGTAGTTATTATATTGTACTTTATCATTGTTGTTATAATAGTTTTTACCAGTTCTTCATGGGTTCCCTTTTCTCCTAGTAATAACACACTGGTTTTCTTTTGGAAACCAAATTTTATAGTGGTAGGCCATGACCAGGCCTGCCTATAGAATGCCCTTAAGTGTACACAAAGGGAAAACTCCTAGGTCCTAAAAATAAGGGGAAATGGCCGAGTGCCAGTACAAGAATGTCAAGGCCCAGCCCCTGGCAATTAGGCATGTCAATGTGGCAGAATTATCCTGTAGTGGTTTAAGTTGTTTCTGTATGCTGATGAGATTGGGCACATAAAGAGTCCTGGGCCCCAAATTCTGGAAGACGGCCTTTTCTACACGAGCTGTCAAGACTTGTAGGATTTAGGCCTATCTCTGTGAACTACAGGCAGGCCAGGAGCTGGGGTATCTACCCTGAGCCCTTATTTCATTTATATCCTTTGCTCACTGATTCTTACTATCCTTGAATCCAGACACTACTGTTTGGCCTAGAGCATATCCAGTTCATATGATTTGTTTGGAGCTATTTTTCCTCTGAGTTTTGTGGGTGAGCATGTCGTCCCAGCTATGCCACTAATAACATCAAATCTCCTGTAGCCCCAGTGATTCGCTCAGAAATGATAGCTATACCCTAAGATAATCCCCAGTGAGGGGACAGTGTGCCTAGGGCCTGGGCCCAGAGAGCTTGGCTTCAAGCCTTCACTGTGCCCCTTACTGGGTGTGTGGAATTGGGACAGTTCCTTGACCCCTTCGGGCTTTACTTTCCTCCCCTGTAAAATGAGGATAGTGATAATTATCTATCTAAGTATCTATCTTGTAGAGTTTTATGAGTATTAAATGAGAATGTACGTAAAGCGCTTAGTATAGTTCCTTTCAGGTAGCAATCGCTGCTGCTATTAATCACACTGCCCTATACCCATCAGTTTATGCTGTGAGCTTAGTAAGTCATATTCACTGTATGAGAGGATAAAGGAAGTTATTAAGACTGAACATTTTCCTCACATTTTTTGTTTGTAACTAGTTGATGGGATATTTAGAAGAAGCAGGGTCTGGACACTTCACTCCCAGTTTGATGACTGGGGTCATGGAAATGTGTGGCCCTGTACTGAACAACATCCTGGGATGATGGTATTTTTGGAATAAGTGGCTTTGAGATAACTAAGTTTTTGAATTTCAAGTGGCATATAAAAATTATACTTCCTTACTCATGATAAATAGTAACAGCTAACATTTAAGGAGTACTTAACACTGTATCAGAAACTGTAGTTAAGTACTTCTTATGTGACAGCTCAACAGTACCATTATTAATGCCTACTTTACTAAAAAGGAAATTGAGGCACAAGCAGTTTAGTAACTTGTTCCGCTCATATAGTAAGTGAGCAGCAGAGTGGGGGTTCAAAAGCAGGCTGTCTGGTGCCAGAACCTCTGCTCTAAATGCTCTTCTATATTACTTGCTCTGTACCAACTGAGTTTAGGATTGCGGGTGTATTGGCATAGAATTAACCCCTGGTCATTCGCAGAATGTGAAAGCGTTTACGAGACTCTACAAGAGTAAGAAAAGATTTATTAAAAGTCAAAGAGAGAGAGAGAGAGAGAGAGAGAGAGAGAGAGAGAGAGAGAGAGAGAGTTCTGTTAGGAACTGGCAGAAGAAGTTTTACCAGGGCAGTCAGAGGGAAAGAGCTGCATCCATTTCTGTTTAGCTTGACTTTTGTATTTTTTTTAAGCAGCATGTAGGGTGCTTGTCAGCTTGCAGGGGGCTGCCATTACAATTGTCTTCTCCTGGGAACTGTCCTGTTCCCATCTATGATGGATGTCACCTTGCAGGGGGATGCTGCTGCAATTGGGAACTGTTCTGTTCCTACCTACGATGCATGTAAGGTGCTTGTCAGCTTGCAGGTGCAGTGCTAGCCAGGGGATTCAGAGCCAAGCGGTTAATGTTTAGCTGTTCCTGTTAGCCCACAAGCTGGCTCCTGTTAACTGCCTGTCCCATCCTGCTGGCTCACAAGCCCGCTCCTGTTAACTCTTTACTTGTTTCATCATCAGGGACAGAAAAGAGGCGTGGATGACTTCTTCTATTTAGTATAATGACAGAAGTTCTAACTGGATGCATAGATTGAGGATGCTTAAAAATTCAGTATTTTTGAAAAGCGAAGTGTACCATTATTATCCATGAAAATATTCTCGTGGTGAATATACATATGGATTTTTGTTATATTTGCCATTATTGAAACAAGTCCTTGGAAGAGATAGCTTCTAATATTCTTTTTAGTGCTAAAATTCTTTGATTTTTATCTTGTCTTTTGTCACTGAATTAGAGTCAGCATCCCGCTAAGAGAAAAGATGAATTTAAGTGGGTTTTTGGAGATGCTAAGTGTTTTCTAACACACACATATGCATACACACACACCATTATAAACCTGTACACAAAAGATAATGTGTACTTATTAAATTGATTGATAAAATACCCCCAAACATTAACCCATGTGGCTTGTGCCTTACAAAAGGACTCATTGTAATACATGGAGGTTGGATTGCAGCTTTGGACTCAAAGAATATTGGCAAATTTGCATTTATGTGACATTAATTTGCCTCAAGTATGTCATTGGTGAGTTTTTTGTTTTAGTCAGTGCCAGATGTATTCTTCTTCTGAATATATTTAGTGAAACGATGCCGAATGCCAAATGGACATGAGAAAACTTTCAGTCATCTGGAGCTTGTAAATTGTTCTGAAATTTTTGGAATTTTATTGAAGGCTTGATTTCATCATAGAGCAAAGAATACCTTGGATGAATAAAAAGCAAATCAATCAGAAATGATTGGAACCAGTAATTAGAATTTCCTTGGAGAGATAAAACGTATGATGTAAATCCACTGCCTTGCAAAAAAGATTGCTTTCTAACAAGTTATCAGATCTTACAGAGCAACTTCAGATGCGGACACAGATGTGAAGCTTTATTTTGTTTTTGGCTACAAGTTCTTCCCTCTCTCTCTCTTTTCAAACTTAACTTTTCCGGAAACTTTATTTGGCTAATCAAGGCTAATATGGTTTAAAGATGATTTCATTATAGAGCATCAAGTTAGAAATAATACTCCCTGAAAATTAGTAATTTTATTTCAATACATAATTTAAAAAAATGGATTATCACTCTCCCATTTTGCCAGTTTGGAATCTTTCCATAATATTTTGTTGACTTTTAGTTTTAGAATTTTTGGTATTTTATTTTCAAACTTTATTTTACCTTACTTGAATTATTTTTTTCCTTCACTTCATGGATTTTTATTAAAATAGAAAATCTTCATCTGTCCTTTTGTGAATACTTAAGCTTGTACCTTGATACTGATTACAGATACCAAAATAGATTTTAAAATCTCTTCGAAAATATTTAAAATAATTTTTTTTAGGGAGCAGTGGTTCAAACAAAATTAAAGACATTGTGTATGTTCAAATCTAGAATTTTAAAACTGTGTAATAGCATTAGTAATACTGATTTATGATTTTTTCCGCTTAGTATTTCATACCCTATACCAATGGAACTGCTGAGAGCAAAGCCTAAAACGGAATGGAGGTTATTTTTCTTTCTGCTCTTAGAGAAATTTTAAGGCATAAATTATTTTGATAAACTGGGATTAACTTCTTTCTCACTGCAGAATGTGGAAAGGCAAAAAAAAAAAAAACCAAAAAACACAAAAAACCCACAAAAAAACAAACAAACAAAAAAACCCCACCTTTCTACGTGGAACTACAGTGTGCTGCTAATGGAAAAAATATAAGAAATGACATATCTGAGTTTTATGGTTGATTAAATAGGGCAAATGTGGAAACACTTTTCAAGGTAAGAGGTTAAAAGTTTACATATTCACAAGGGAGATATTGCAAGGATATTGCTTAGATTTAAAGGTTTTTTATTTTAATTTTTTTTTAATAACACTGTTCAGGCAGATGCTTCAACTGTAGTTAATTTTTAAAAGGGCCAAGAGTTATAAAACACTTGAATTTGTTCAATTTAGTTGGAAGAATGGCAGGATCAGAAAAGACTTTTCAATCTGATTTAAGATAGATGAATTCATTTTATGGTGAAAAGTAAATAGAAGAAAAGGGAATCTTAGCAACCATCTGCTCCAACTCCCTCATGAAACTTGGAGCTTAGATGACTTGTCCAAGTTAACCCTAGTTAGTGGCAGAGCTGAGAACTAGAACCAGGTGTCTTAACTCCTCATCTTTGGAGCATTCATTCCACTTCCATGTTCTATCTCTTTATCAAAAGCCTCCTTTGTCTATTTGACATAATCTTTATTACCATCATCCATCCATACAACACAAATTGAGCACTTGACTGGGGCATGTTTCCAGGCTTAGGGAGCTGTTGGGTGGGGCTGACATGTACGCGTGTGGAATTAAATGGGTGTTAGCTCTCTCTTCCGCCAAACTGTGATCTTCTGGAAGGTGGGAACTGTGTTTGTCTACCTCTCTTCCAGCCTACATGGCAGAACATGCTCTATGAAACTTTATGCAGAATGCACTGTCCTTCGGGAAATTTCTCCACCTGTCCCTCTCCTATGAATCCTCTTGTCTGTTTTGATTTCAGTCCCCATTGCCTCCTACTAGGAGTCCTCCTCTCAGCCTGACAATTCACCTAGTCAGCCTGACTTTGATTTTGGTATCTCTCCTAGAGATGACCTTTCCTATTATTTCTGCTTATCACCATGCTTTGCAGACCTTGAGCAAGTGACCCCCCATAACTACCCCTGCTTTAAGCTTCCAGGACACTGCCCTAAACCCATTCTATGCCCAGGTCCCAGTGCTCTGGGAGCTGAAATTGAGTTTTATTTTTGTATTGCTGAGGAAATGAGGATAGCCTGGCACTTGGTAGATACTCAACAGATGTTTGTGGAACGAACAGCAAAAACACTTCATCATATCATCTTTGTCCTCATCCTTTTCTTGAATATTTAGCTTGGAAAGATGGTGTTAAGCACTGTGTGTGATGTAAAATCACTCATGGTTTGTTGATCACACTCAGATACATAAATAAAACTTACTCTTTGTCTTGAACCTCTAGATAGGTGGTTTAAGTACCTGGAAAATTTAGTGTATAACTGCTTATTTTCCCCCTCTTCTGTGTATTGTGAAGACTTAGTTTGGTTATAAGTTTGTGCTATATTAAGGGGTTATTTTCTCTTCTGAGGGACTATTTAGTCAGTGAGGAAAATTGCGCTCTATACCTAAAGAAAAGAAGACTATGAGTCTTCTTTCAAACACTCAGAAATTTTGGGCTGGAGCTAACTAATACACAGCAATTTCAAAATAATGTGTGAATCAGCTATATTTTAGGCAAAATGGTAGTTATTTTTCTTCTGAAGTATATTAAAGGATTATAACAATTGGTTTAAAAGTGACAATCTGGATTAGAATTTCTACCCTAGTGATTTGCTAATATTTAAAAATGAATTTATTATGTTTCTAAACATTCTATAGTTTCCTTCTTCCTAATGGCTCTTTCAAACAACAGTGTTTGTTTTTTATCGGACTGAAAAAGTAATAATGCTCAATGTAGACATTTAATAAAACTATAGGAAAAAATAAACATGTAAATTAAAATCATCTATAATGAAATTCACTTAAATATCATCACCCTAAGAGACAACCACTGTTAACATTTTGTTGTATTTCTTTCCAGACTTGTCTATATGTTCACTTACTCTCTCTTGATTTCTCTCTGTCTTCCCATATTTATTCTAAGTATATATGAAAATATAGGCAATGTTACTTTGGAGCTATACATTATATATATGTACATGATTTTATATATTGTGTTTTTCTTTCTTAACATTATATTTTAAACATTTCCTCATATTGTGCAATATTTTATAAAACTTACCTTTGATTTTCTCTATGAGTAATCTTTAGCCCTTGGTGCTAGTCATTACTGAACTGGACAACCATAATTTCCTGGATAATAATCATGTTCCATTTCAGTTGGTGGAAAATCCAGTTTTCATGGGAAAATTATCCCTTCTATTTCATGACACTTATAGATTGAATTAAACGCTCGTCTATCCTATGACAGTACCGTGTATATTTCCGTTTTCATTACATTGACCTACTGTTTATGATTCCCACGTGTACGTGCATCTGTATGTCGGTCTCCCCTACAGGACCAAAAGCTCCTTGAGGGGTCAGGTCACGTTAATCTTGATATCATTAGCTCTCAGATGAGTGGCTCTTGTTGGTGCTTCATATGTGTTTATTAAAGAAAAATGAAGAAATGGAGGCCCAGGGACATTAAGTGTTCTGAGAGCAGGATTAGTTTAATGCCTCTTTGCTGGAGGGTAGGGCTGGTCTCCTCAGTTTCTTTGTTACTAGAGTTACTCCAGGCCACAGCATGCCTACATTGAGAATAATTATCTGTTTCCCTGTCTTTGTATCTGCTTTTTACTGCAGGACCTTCAGTCCCACATTTTCTCCTTCTGGGCAGGGCAGGCTCAGGTCTTACGTGGGCTCATGAATGCATCCTTCTCATTTCTGCTTACAGCGGACAGCTGCTGAGCCTGCAAAATGGCCTGACTCTCCTGGGAATGAAGTCTGAGGTATTCCATCGGGCACTGCAGTTCCCACAGTTGGGCTGGAGCCCTTGAGGCTCCAAAGTAAACTGTTTTCTGCAGCCTCCGAAGCTCTAAAACCACCCTGGACTCATGCAGAAGTGAGGGAAAAGTCTCTTGTTCCTTCTCAAGCTACACTGTCACATGGGCACCAAAGGGGCATTGATTGCATTGGATGTCAATATGTACAGTCAATAGCAGAAACAGTTTCTCTCGTCAGCACTTTTCCATAGGAATTGATATTTGAGACTTTGGCCACGGGGACAAATCTGAGTGGCCATACTCTCCTCAGGACATGTTGCTACTCTCCTCTCTTCCTCCCCAACTACTGTGTCTTTGTTATTGAATCAAACTTGGGTTGTCCCTAGGAGGCTCCTCTTTTGCAAAGCAAATCACCTTCCAACAGGCCTACCCTACCTGTTCACCAGAAAAACTCCTATGTATGTCTGGATTTCAATGGAGAGCACAACATTTGTATCTCTATATCAAATTATACTTTAGTCTGCAAGGATGATATGCTGGTTGGTATTGAAGATAGAAAGGATTTTGAATTTTCACCACAGAGTCAAGAGTCTGTGAACATTTGCTAATTCTAGACTTCCTTTCAGATTTTCCATGAAAAGTTATGCTGTTCTTGGTACGTGCTGACACTTATTGGTATGCTTAATTACTATCACCTTTCTTCTCTTCTTCTCTTGCTGTTCGTTGCACATAGCATCTACTGTTTGTGTTTCCTCCCTACCATCTTTTAGGCCCTCATTTATTGTTCTACTAGCGGCTGAGGAAAGCCAGATTTCTTAAACCAACATCATTGCATTTACATGGGATAGGTAACAAGTAAGTCACAGAAAATAAAAGTACTCTTGTTCCTTTCATTGTTACTCATTTTTCTATAAAGAACCTTAAAACTGCAGTTGAACAAATTGAGAATTAATTTAAATGAAATAAAACATTTCAGAGTCATGTAAAAGGAACTAGATTCCTGTCTTCTGGATTTCAGCGGGAGGATTATTTTTTAGACCCTTCTCGTTCCCATTATTTCCTGTTTATCAAAGGTCCTGCACCATTAAACAGGCACTAGATCTTTAATTATTTGACCTCCTATGCCATTCATATTCTTTTTATGATTATACTTCAGAGTTAGAGGTTCAATTCCACTCTTCTATCATATAGATGAAGAAATTTAATTGAAAATAGATATCCCCACCCACCCACCCACACACATTTAATAGCAGAGCTGGGTCTGGAATCCTGTTTTCTTGATAATGTATGATATTCATCCTTTCATTCCTTTGTGAGTGTTCCAGGCCCTGGGCTGTGTGTTGGGGAAATGAAAAAGACTTGTCTCTGGCCCTCCCTAATTTGGAAGGGGAGACAGATAATGCTTATACTTTTCTGAGGGAATCAAAGACACTTTTTTTTTTTAACAGTACAGCGATCTTTTATTGTTTTACACTTATCATGCCATGAATTCATGGGGAATGGGTTCTAGCAGCTCAGGCTCCTTTTCATTGGTTCTCACAAAGTGTGCTTCTCTGGGTGGAACACACTAGCACTTCAGCTAAACCCAGGTAACTTTTTCTTTGGCTTCCTTCTTTTTTTGATCATTTTCCTTCATATATTTCAGGAAGCTGCGTATCTCTGCTCTTAGCTTGCTTAATATGCTCAGTACGAACATTAATTCTCTTGGCAAGAATCTTGCCCTTAACTTGTTTTTTTACAACAACGCCAACCAACTACATGCTGGGTAACACTGTGGACTCTTCCAGTTTTGCCATGGGAACATTTGTGGGGCATTCCTTTTTGAATGTGCTCATTCCCTGGATGTCTACAATAGCACCTTTCTTGTAGGTTCAAATGTATGTAACCAGAGAAACAACTCCATGCTTTCTAAAAGGCCTAGAGAACATAGAGCAGGCGTGTCTCTGCGTTCCCTTTGTTGGTCATTTTGGTGAATTACTGGAAGGTGGAATTTCCAGCTGAAAAGAAGCTCAAAGGTATTTTTTGAGACACGCACTACACAATAGTAAGATAGTTATCCAGGTCTGGGAAGTGGTTTATAATAACAGAGTAAAATTATAAAGGCATATTTTTGGGGTAAAAGTTTAGAGATTCAGATTTTTTCCCCCAGTAATAAGCTGCTGTCAAACATTCAGTACATCTGCATTTAAGCTCCACCAGGGCAGGGCTATTTTCTGTCCATCCATTTCTGTGTGAAGGCTTGCCATGGAATACGTTCTCAACAAAAATGTGTGGGATGAATTATTGAATAAATAGTGTTTTCTTGGAAGCTGTGGTTAGTTGAAGAATCTCTCCGAACACCATGAGGATGTTATGAAGACTATGTCTCCTTTCCTCCTACCCTCTGGTCAAGAGTGATTATCTTTAAGAAATGCTTATCAGCTACCTTTTGTGATTCTGTTTTGCTACCATTTTCTTTGGTATATTGAAAAACCTGAAGAGACTGCTTGCTTAATGGACCTTGGAAATACAGGAGAGTTCATTTGTGTATGTTTTGCTCTTTCCAACTATATTTCTTAAAGTGCAAATTTATAAAAGTGAGGGTTTATGTCTTATCCTTTTGATTCACTATTTCATTTGGACAATGATGAGATTTTTAAAACACATGGAATGTTTAAGATACAACCAAATTGAAATTCATTTTCAAATGAAAGTGAATGTGTATTTCTATTATGTGTAAGAGGTAATGCATTAAGTCTGAATTTGTGGAAATAACACTTATATGAAGAAGCTCTTAGTCATACATTTGAAATTGATTAATAGACTACTCCTAAATTATAAAGTCACTATGAAGCCATTGACCCTATGCTTTTTTAAAAAATATTTTTATTAAAATGTAGCTAACATACAATATTATATTAGTTACAGGTGTACACCATAGTTATTCAACATTTATACACCTAAAGAAGTGATCACCATGATAAGCCCATCAACCATCTGACACTGTACCACACCATCAAAATATTATTGACTATATTCCCTATACTGTACATTACATCCCCGTGACTTATTTGTTTTCTACCTGGAAATTTGAACCTCTTATACCCCTTCAACTTCCCCCACTTTTTAAAATTTTCAATTAGTTACATTAAATATTATTTTATGTTAATTTCAGGTGTACAGCATAGTGTTAGACATTTATATCATTTAAGAAGCGATCCCCCTGACTAGTCTAGTACCCACCTGGCATTATACATAGTTGTTACCATATTATTGACTATATTCCCTATGCTTTAGTTTACAGCCCCATTTTATAACTACCAATTTGTACTTCTTAATCCCTTCACCTTTTTAACCCTACCCCCCCAAACCCCTTACCATCACCCCAATAAATCTAGTACCCATCTGACACCATACATAGTTATTGTAATATTGACTATATTCTTTATGCTATACCCTACATCCCCCTGTATGCTCTTCAAGTAGCCTGTTAAGTCAATAAATTCTGTGAAAAAATAAACCTAATAGCCAAACCATTTATGGGCAGTAATGTAGACTAAATTGCTGGTTTTATTGCCATGCAGAGATACAAGTGTTTAATTTGGTGATTAGATTTAATTAGGTGATTATGTGCTGATCACCTGCTAATGCATTTTATTTGGAATTATTAAATACATTTGGTTGCTATAATTGAATCTCATGAATAGAAAGTAAAACTTAGCCAAATGTAAAATAATCTGGATGGTTTGTGTGTGTGGATATGTGTTTTTTATTTATTTTAAAAATTGTTTGTTTTTAATATTTTTATTAGTCCTTCAATTTTTCCACAGATATTTGTAGAACACATACTATGTACTAAGCATTGGGTTTACCACTATTCCCCTAAGGATATTACAGTCTGGAGAGGTGTCAAACATCTAAACAGGCAGTTATAATGCAATGCGATAGAGCAGCTCAGAGAGCGCAAGGAAAAGGCAATTAACCCCACTTTGGGAGGTCAAGGAAGGCTTGCTTCCTGGAAGGAGGGACAACTAAGGTGAATCCTGGAGGGTAAGTCAAGTTTGCCAGGACACGGGAGGAACTGGCTTATCACAAAGGCTTAGAGAGCCTACCGGGGAGCTGTAAGTCATTCAATATGAATGGAGTAGAGAGATCAAAGAGGGGGGAAAAAGGGAGTTGAGGCTCTATAAGTGGGTTTCAAGTATATTTGTCTCAAATCGAAACCATGTTAACTGAATTTAGAAACAGAGGTCATATTTAATCTTGAAGAGAGCTGTTTAATGGGAGGGGTGGCAGTGAATACCAGACTGCAGCGGGTTGAAGAGTGAATACGGAATGATAGAGACAGTGGTTGCTGTCTGGAAGTTAATTCAATTTATGAAACATTTAAAGTTTGTACGTCATTAAACATATAGGATTAGTATGGAATTATAAGTTGGCTACAATAACAGGTGATAGATTTACTATCATATACCTCTCTTGTTGTATATGCTAATTTTATTTTCCAAGAGTATCGTGAAGAAAATAATGTTAGGTGATAAAAATGTTTCCTCCAAAAAACAGTTATCTTTTTATGATCAAGGCTACTTTCTGCTACTTAAGAATTATGGTGTATCTGAGATTTGATAAATTTCTACAAAGTTCTGTCTCATAAGTGACTAATTGAGACAACTTAAAAGTAATTACAGTTATTGCTATAAACAAAGCAGGTCACAGAACCTAATTTTTGAAAATTTCTTATTCATTTCATACCAGAATTCTTGACATGAAAGATACAGGCTACAGGATTTCTTTGGTTCTTTTATACATGAAAAATTATTTGATTAGCAAAAATTCTTTCACATTACTACGCAAAACAGCCTACTTGTACTGTATGTACCATCTTGCCTACCTTTCAGAACAAATTAGTTCTTTTTCAGGATGAAAGAATGAAAAATGAGAATGATAGATGCTGCTTCTGATGTTAGAACTGCTATTGGGGGTGGATTTACCATGAAGGTAATGAAACTTCTGAGCCTGTTCACTTGCATAGCCTTCTACCTAGTTTTGTATTTCTAATTTCTAAGACCTTGTATCTAATTTTGTATTCATAATTTCATATTCTTTTTCTTAAAGAGGGCCCCCAAATCGTATAAGTTCCAAACCAAGAAAAACTGTGTCTGCCCTATAATAGATTTCTCTATAATAAATAATCCCTAGCTAAAGAATTTCATGGTAAGTATTTGAAGCTTCTAATTTGAACTTTATCAAGTTTTGGAGAAATAAACTACCAAAGAGAGAAGCACACACTTAAATTTTAAACAGACGTTAATGAGTAGAGAATATTATTGAAAACCAGCAAGCAAAAAATTCTTATAATTATGTAATTAATAATTACATAATTAGTAGGGTGCCAAAAAATGTATACACATTTTAAGAAAGGAAAAAAACTGTATTAAAATTGTAATACTCAATATATACCAATAACAAAAGATGAATACGAGTCACGTTTGACTTCTGCAATTACAAGAGGTGCTCAGAGTGGTTACCATCAGCATAATTTTAATACAGTTTTTTTCTTTCTTAAAATGTGTATACATTTTTTTGGCAACCTCCGTATTTTATCTATGTGTGGCTTTGTGATCTAGAAAGAGGCCACAATTTTTGAGGCTTACTGTGAGTTAGGCTTAAATTAGTCTTTACAGCAATGCTATGAGGTATTACTGCCTGCCTTGTACAGATGAGGAAGCTGAGGCCTAGATTGCTGAGACTGACTGATCTGGGCCTGCCTGTTAAGGATGCATTTAACTTTACCTTGTATTGTTCAGATAGACAGATGGTCAATACACACTGTGCAAGTTTGACTTTGTCTGTTTGATACCTGAACAAACTTAACTTTTCACAGAGAAATACATTTAAAGGCCAAATGTCCTTGGTCATAAGGGAACTATTAGGAGCCATGGCTGGCTTAGGGCACATCTATGACAACACAGGAAATGGGACCCTAAGCACTTCAAGAGTGAGTCTGTCTGTGGCCTCATTAGCATATATGAATGATGGCTGATTACTTTAGCGTATTTTAGGTAGCTCTCCTAGCTAAGGTGTTTTATTGATTTTCCACTCAGGAGAGCATTAAACCACTCAAAATCTTCTGGTTGTCCATAATCAGTATCTTATTATAATAGAAACTTTGAATGGCTATCTGGAAATTGGCTTTTTAAGAAAAGAGAGATAAAGTTGTGTAGTCTTTGGATAAAATAAAATGAAAGAGATAGACCTAAATTAACTATGGCCATGGGAAAAAAGAAATATTCAATAAAAACATTCAATAAAAATCCCCTTGAATAATTTCTTCTATGACCCAGATACCTGTTGTCATACAAACAGCCTAAGATTTATATTGTCATTAAAATACTCAGCACGCATTGGGCTTGTGGTAGATACAATCAGAGTCAGGAATCTCATTTATTCTAAAGCCATCCATGAGTAGCTAATAGACAAAGAGTTACTACATCTTCCCATTTTCTGTTTCTTACCCAGCTGTGAAAGCATTTATGTTACCCAAATGGATTCATGTTATTCCACACAATCAAGAGTATGTTTAATTGAATCCTCCTGTGGTAATTGTGTTTTTAGGCTGGTCCCCAGTCTTAAAAATTCTTTCTAGAAGCCGGGAAAGGGTTTAATTTTTT
The DNA here is from genome assembly GCF_004115265.2 of Rhinolophus ferrumequinum. Lineage (NCBI taxonomy): Eukaryota > Metazoa > Chordata > Mammalia > Chiroptera > Rhinolophidae > Rhinolophus > Rhinolophus ferrumequinum. The sequence continues at coordinate 31,940,851 of NC_046296.1, read as the reverse complement.
ATTTCAGGCTTTTCCCTGACTATTAAGGCCTCCCTTAATTTTCCTCCACTCCAGTAATATATATCTATCTATATCTATATCTATCTATCTATCTATCTATCTATCTATCTATCTATCTATCTATCTATCTATATAAGAGCACCTGGTATGTCAAACGTAGTTTATTTTCTGTTTCAAATTTGAAATCTTAATTTTAGAAAAAATAAAAAGCCAACAGCTGGGATCCAGCAGAATCTACTTAGTTTCAGTAAATTTTTCTTTTAAGTAGATGTAGTTGATTTTGTTTTGTTTTCCTATTCTTTTCTGATTGTAAAATTTTCTTCAGAAGTTTGGTAGGAAAGGGAATTTTTGAGGGCTCTTATCACTCTATAGTATTACTGTATAATGTTTTTTAAGGTCTCTGTATTTGGTAAATTACAAAAAAACACACCAAACCAAAAAAAAAAACAAACACTTGCTGTTAAAAATTTACCAAATCATTTTATAGCTGAAAGAGTTGCTTCTGAATGTTATGTTTAACCTAAATAGTTGACAGATTTATCCTTCCAATAACCTCCTACCCCTGCCCCTCTAACCCCCTACCTACTAATTTTGTCTTATTTAGTCATGAATAAATAACATTTATAGTTACCGTTTGTGATGGCCCTTGGGAACTGTGAGATGCTCTCAACTGGAATTTAAATTTCTACAAGCAGTAATCCAATTTGTCAGATTTTGGGATCTTAGCCATGTATACTTAACATTATTCAATCACCAGAGTCATATCTCTAGGAAAGAACAGGTCTCGCTACATAAATTCAGTCTTGAATGAAAGCCAGCATGAGTCAAACAGACACAACTAATTGGGTCTTCACTGTAAAGAACATTTGTTAGCAAGTTGTGGCATAATTGTTCATTATCTCATAGAAAACTCTTTATTGGGAAAATATTCTACTATGAAAATATAAAATATATGAGTTGGAGGTACTTATTGGGAGGCACCCATTGGGAGGTTTAAGCCATGCTTTAAATGTAACAGAAATCTTGGACTTTTGATAGTAGGGCATCAAATTTGAAATGAAATTTAAAATACTAGGACTGATCAAGTTTGTCTTCTAATTACAACATGGTTTAGTGTTTAATGAAAACTTACTAGCACTTGTGTGAAAGTTAGAACTGGACGATTTTACTTGGATATTAAGCCACCTGTATCCCTGAATTTTTAACCCTCTCATTTCCTCTTTTTATACATGCATGATTATTTAGAGAAAGGGTTAAAATCAGGATTGGTCTTTAATTTCTACAGTGTTTGCAGTGTTCTAGGAGACGTGCCACGTTAGTAGGCTGCTCTTTGGATTGAATACTTTTTCTCCAGGCAAGAGGGACCCTGTAATCACTGGAAATGAAGTGTATGCTATAATTCTTAGTCATTTGTTGATGTAGGCTAAATTCCAAACAATGAACTGGAGGTGAAAGTCCCTAGGTCCTATTACTAATCCCCACGGTCTCTTAGGTTCCCTTTGTTTTTCTTCTTATTACATTAACTGTGTAATGTCAGGGGATACATCAAACTCCATAATGGAAGCACAATGTATAAACAATTTATAACTTAAAACATTCCTCATCTTATAAGTATGGTTCTCATATTAATGTATACCATCATTGAAATCCAGATAACTTTTTAAAAATGTTTAGATTTCTATAGATTTTCTACTTTTTCCCCTGATATTGGATTTTAATTTTTATGACTTTCTTACTCTGTTGTATTAAACTATAGCCACAATAGGGCATTTAAAAATCATTTCACTAGTGACTTCTGTTGTTGAATGGCCTTGAGTTGAATTCCACAGTTGGATTCCTTTCCTTCCCTCCCTCTCCCCTTCCTCCCTCCTTCCTCGCCTTCCTTCCTTCCTTGCTTCCTTCCTTCCTTCCTTCCTTCCTTCCCTACTTCTTGAATCTCAACATCTTCCTTTGAAAAGTGCCACATTCACCATAAAGAAAAATGTGAAGTTTAAAAAGTTGTAATGGTACTGTTTACACACACTATTATTTTTCCAAGTGATATGTTTAATTTTTTTCTTTTAAAATTATTCATTATGCATGATTATTATAGAAAATAAGAAAATAAAGACAAGCAAAAAGACAAAAATCACCTAAAATCCTACCATCCAGAGGTTATGAGTGTTAACATTTTCATTTTGATAGTATCTATCATTTAATATCTATTTACACACACAAACACACACACACACATATATTTATATGCATTATATTTATAATTAAATGGGGTTATATTATGTCCACTTATATTGCAACTGTTTTTTTTTTCCCCACTTAATGTTATTATCAACACATTTTCCTGTCCATGATTAGGTATCTATGCTATCATCTAATAGTTGCTTAATGTGATATTGTATATATTGCTATACTGTATTCAGCCAATCCCTAATTCTTGGACATTCAAATTGTTTCCAAGTTTATATTGTTATAAAGAGTTTTCCAATCAGTGTCCTTATACATGAATCTTTTGCATTTGACTGTTCATTTCCTTAGGATGAATTTCTAGATGCATAATTCCTAGGTTAAATGGTAAACACACATTAAAACTTTTGAAATCTGTTGCCAAATTGTTTCCCAGAAATATTATATCAATATATAGTCTCTCCTCCTAAATGTGAGTGATTTTTTTATCCCATACTATGCTTTTCTTTTTAATCGTTAACATTCTCACAGTTGAAAATGGCATCACATGGTTACTCTGATTTCTATTTTATTATTAGTGATGTTGAATGTTTTTTTATATATATACAGAGGGTGCCAAAGAAATGTATACACATTTTAAGAAAGGAAAAAACTGTATTAACTGTAATACTCAATATATACTAATAAAAGATGAATACAAATCACGTTTGACTTCTGCAATTACAAGAGATGCTCAAAGTGGTTACCATCAGCGTCCAGACACTTCCGATTATGGTGAACTACTGCTTGAGCATAGATAACATCTCTTAAAATATGTATACATTTTTTTGGCACCACCGGTATACTTATGCATCTATAATTTTTTAAATGGATTGTCTATTTCAGTGTTTAGCCTATCTTGGTATTAAATCTATTTGTAGAATTTAAAAAATATAGTAACTCTTTGTCTTTTACCGTGTTTCCCCGAAAATAAGACCTAGCTGGACCATCAGCTCTAATGTCTTTTGGAGCAAAAATTAATATAAGACCCAATCTTATTTTAATATAATATAGGACAGGGTCTTATATAATATAATATATAAGACTGGGTCTTATGTAATATAATGTACCATAATATAATATAATAATACCGGGTGTTATACTAATTTTTGCTCCAAAAGGCGCATTAGCACTGATGGTCTGGCTAGGTCTTATTTTCGGGGAAACACGGTAGATAGGATAAAAGATTTTTTTTACTTTGTTATATGCCTTTAATGTTTGTGATATTTTTGATATATAGTTTAAACCTTTAAGGTTTATTTTAAAAATTAAATACATCGTTTGTACAAATAAACACAAAAATGACATATATATACTGTTTGAATAATAATAGTCATTAAGCAAGTGTTCCTGAATACACATCCCAGTTTAAGAATAGCACATTGCCAAAACGTTGAAGTTTGTATGAGTTCCTATGATATCACATTTCCTCTCCTCTTGCGAAGTAACCAATTTCCTTAATTTTGGTCTTCTTTTCTTTATAGTTTTATCACATATGGAAAATTCTTAAACAATATATTATTTAATTGTGTATATTTTTGAGCTGTATATAAATAGAATCATACTATATGAATTCTTTTGTGACTTCCTTTTTTTCTTTAAACTAAACATTATGCATTGAGAATCATCAATGTTGACGCACCCTTTTTAATGCATGTATGGTATTCTACTATATGACCATATCAGAATTTATTTATTTATCTGTCATTTCCAGTTTTTTGCTATTATAAAAAAAAATGCTACCATAAACCTTCTTGTACATATCTCTTGGTGCTTGTATGCCAAACATGTATTCTTAATATTACAATTGCTGGGTTGTAGGGTGAGCATATTTTCTGCTATAAGAGGGGTAGTGGATGGGGAAGGGGGGTTGTCACTGTGTGAGGGATATAAATGATAAATGTCTAACTATTACATTGTTTTGTGCACCTGAAACTAATAAAAAAATGTTAAAAAAAAATACAAGCCATCTGCTATTTAAAAAGCCAAATTGTTTTCCACAGGGCTTATACCATTTTATATTCCCATCAGTAATGTTTAAAAGCTTCTATTATTGCACATTATTGTAACATTATTACGTTTTATGTTATCAGGCTTTAAAAATCACTGGTGGCTGTAAAATGGTACGTTATTGTTTTATTTTTGCATTTGTCTGATTACTGATGAGGTGAACAATTTTTTCATAAGTTTATTGGTCATTTGTGGATGCTCCTCTGAAGAAAGCCTTTTCATGTCTTTTGACTACTTTTCTATTAGGTTATCTTTCCTTCCTTCCTTCCTCCCTCCCTCCATCCCTCCCTCCTTCCCTTCCTTTCTTCCTTTCTTTTTTTATTGCAAGGTATTCTTTATATATTCTGTATAGTGATCTTAAGTCAGTTTTGTGTATTGCAGTGCCCTCTCTCAATGTGTGACTCCTTCCCCCCACTTCCCTTTATGGTAATATCTGAAATTGATTTTTGTGAATGCTTTCACGTGCTGTGGTAGGTTGTATTATTGGTCCCAATTCTTTACCCATCCCTGTATCCCCTTTGGTATGTGACTTCAAACTCCTCCTACAAAGTTAGATGCTATTTCCCCAGCTCTTGACTTGGGATGAGTTGTACGGCTTGTTTTGGCCAACAGAGTGGAGAATGGACATTAGTCCCAAGCATAGGTCTTAAGAGGTCTTGTGCATTTTTGCTTTTCCCATTGCTGTGAGAAGAACATGTTTGAGCTAGTCTCAAGAGAAGGGCAGCTACCTCAGGCAAGCATCATGAGCTGAGCCCAGTGGATTTCAATTGAATCCCAAATGACTCATAGACTTTTTAGTGATAATAAACCATTGCTGCTTTAATCCACTGAGTTTGAGGTGATTTATTCTGTAACAATAATTAATTGATGCAAGTGCTAATCTAATTTCATTTTTTTTTCTGTATGAAAACTAATCGTCACTTATCTTATATAATAATGTCTCTAGTCTTTTGGTTTTCTCTGGGTTAATATTTACCTAGTATGTTCTTTTTCCAATCTTTCACTTTCAACCTATTTTGTGGTCCTTATGTGTTAGGTATATCTTTTGTTCGTTTGTTTTTTTTTTAATTCCAGTCTAACAATTTTGTTCTATGAAGGAGTTTAATTATTTCATTTATAGTGATTATTATTGCTTTTGAATTCATCTCTACCATCTTAACTTTCATTTTCTCTGTCTTTTTCTATATATTTTTTTCTCCCTTTTTGTTTTCTTTTGGATTGGTTTGTTATTATGCTATTTTATTCATTCTACTTTTTCTAGTTTTTGATTATACATACTCTTTCCATTAATTTTGTGGTTATCTTAAAATTTGTAGCATGCACATTTAACTTAAAAATCTTCTAAGGTAGTTACTTCTTCACCCTCTCAAATAACATAAAGACCTTAGAACACTTTAACTTTGGTAACCGTGTTTTGTCCCATACTTATTTTTGTTCTATCATTTTTAAAAGGCCACAAATTAGACATTGTTATCATTGACTGCAGTCAATGTTTATTACATTTGCCAACATGTTTACTATATTTTCTCTCAGTATTTCAGGTCTTCCTTTGGAGTTTTGTCCTAGAGAGCTTCGTTTAGAACTTCCTTTAGTAAACGTCTTTCGGTGGTAAACTTTCTCCATTTTTGTTTGTCTGAAAATGTTTTCATCATATTTATCATGAAAGATGCTTTTGTTAGGTATATACTTCCTGGCTGAGAGTTACTGTCATTTGGCATGTTGAAGATATTATTCCATAATCTTCTGGCTCTCATGGTTACCCTCAAGATACCAGCAGTCATTTTAATTGTTCATTTGTAGATATCCCTCTTTTATCTCTGGCTTCTTTTAAGACCTCTTTAACTGTAGTTTTTCATGATGTTTCTAGGTAAGGATTTATTTTCATTTGCCCCTTTTGGCATTGTTGTAATTCCTGAATCTGAGCATTTATGCCTTTCCACAATTCTAGCAATTCTCTCGTATCTCTTCATTCTCTTTATTATCTTCTTTTGGCTGTCCTATTAAACATATCTCTGTCTCCTGTCTCCTCCAAGTCTCTTGACCTCTTTTTTTATATGTCAATCTTTGATTCTCTTTGCTGCGTATATGTACTCAGATGTATCTTCTGGTTCACTAGTTCTCTCTTCAGCTCTATCTACCATGTTCCCATTCAGGATGACATCCCCTGAACATAAGCCCCAATGCGTCTTTTGGAGCAAACCTTAATATAAGCCCTGGTCTTGTTTTGGGGGAAACACGGTACTATGATGATTAACCTGACAATTAAGTTTCTAATCTTAATTATTATAGTTTTCATTCTTAGAAGTAATATTTTATTTCTTGAATCCTGTCCATTTTTATAGTCTCCTATTTCTTCATAATTTCAATACTTGTTTTCTTTAAACACATTAATCTCACATATTTTTTATTCAATATCTGATCATTCTAAGGCCAACAATTTCTGTAGCCTGATTGAATTACTTGGTTATTCTGCTGACTCTTGTTCATGGTGGCTTTGTTCCTGATGTGTTTTGTGATTTTTATCTGTGAGCTCACAATCACTGGAATGCTATCTGGGGAAAGTCTATGCGGATGGGTAAAAGGTATCTTCTATAGAGAGAATTTTCATTTGCTTCTGCAAGCCAATTGGGACACTACAAACTCAAGAGCTACTTTCATTTACTTTAATCTGTTTGGGTTTTTTTACCCCGTCAGGCTGCATAGAAACCATTGAGTTCTGTTACTAAAGCAAATGAAAGTTGACTTGAAGTTATGAGTTTTCTGGAATTCTCTTCTTTTTTCTTTTATTCAGACTCCATAATCCAGAGTACCACCCTCTGTGGGGCAGGAGGAAAGATTTTTGTTTTGTTTTGTTTGTTTGTTTGTTTTTGCAGTTTGCCTTTTCCACTTAGAATGTCTCCTCTCATAACATCAGTTTTGTGGAAGCATCTTAATTTCTGCTTTAAATTGATCCTGTCTCCTGTTTCTCATTAAAATTGAAATCTCTAAACTGCCAGAAATCAGCAACTATAACCAATATGCGCCCAGGCAACTGTGCATTTTAGTACTTGATTATCTTTCTGGAGTCTATCTTTTACGTTATTTTTGTGTTGGAAGAATTTTCTTATTTTCTTGCCATCTACACTATGCTGCTAAAAGGTTTTTTAAAATGTTTTGTTCAGAATTTTCAGGTATCCTGTGCAGAAATATTATTTGGTTTACACCACATGTCTGGAATTATACATCTAGAAATTTAAATTTTTGATGTAGTCAAATCTATCAACATTTCCTTGTATAGTTTTGTTTTTGGTATTAAACTTAGGACATCCTGCTTCACTTCAAGAATATTCAGGGGGACATGAGCATCCAGCAAGTGGGGATTCCGCATCCAGGGCTCTCCTGGGCGGCTCCCTCGGTAATTTCAGTGGTGGTCCAGGGGCGGTGAGTGTGGCTGCGACAGTCCACGGGGGACCTCCTCCAAGCCCACCTGCTTCTGGAGGCTCCATCTCCATTCCAAGTTCTGATGATGCTACACATGTCACATTGTGATCCTGAGGCACACAAGTAATGGGGCTACCTGCTTGACACATTGTGATGGAACCAACACCAAAGCTGAGGTCCCCTTGATCACGAACTCCATAAAATCCTTTTCTGACCACACTCACTGTGGAAGGCTGGAAGTGTACCTCGTCGGCGGCTTCAGTGGTAATAGGCGGTTGTCACAAAAACTTACTCATCAACTTCTTAGCGAATTCGACAGTCAAAAAGGTGACATTCACTTAGTGACATTATGTGTGACAGAATTAAATGACCAGGAAAAAAATGAAAACCACTTTCCAATAATTTATGGCGTTGCTATCCACATGAAAACTGCCGAGATTTACAGAACCTCCTTCCAGGATCGCAGTCCAGGGCAGGAGCTGCGTGCTGCTCGAGATATAACAGGAGAACCGATGATTAGTATTTACGATTCAAGGACAGGACAACTCCGTACTGGACTCTATTCCTGGATGCCATCTCCACGTGGGGATGACTGGTTGCAGCAAGATGATAAGGAAATACTAGAGAACCTTTTCACTTCACCTCTAGCTGAGCCCTCCCACTTTGTTGAACACATTAGATCTACCTTGATGGTTTTTTTTACAAATACCCATCTCCAACAAACAAGCTATTTCCTGGAAATAAAGCTCTACTCTACAAGAAAAGAAAAAACAAACAAACAAATAATGAAGACGGCTTATGGGAAAAGATCTCTTCTCTAGGAAGCTGAAAATAGGAATGACCAAAGAAAGCAACTTTTTGGCAAGACAGAGACCATTGGTGGGGGTTGGACAGAATATGAGTTTGAATTTGGAATCTATATCTATTGAGTCTTAGGCTCTCCTTCTTTACTCAATGTCTTTCAAATGACTCAAAATAAAATCTTGGCAAAGGCGAAAAAAATATTCAAATATCTACATATATTTTCATTTTGTAATTTTATGTTTTAAATATTTAAATATATAATTCATTTAGAATTTATCTTGAAACATGAGAAGTAGAAATTTAATTTTCTTTTTGTTCCTCAGATAGTTAAGTTGTCCCAACATCTAGGTAATTTGTCAAAAAATAAAAAAATGAACTAATAAAGGCTGAAGTTATTATCACCAATGAAAAGGGTTGTATTTGAATAGAAGTTACAATCATAGTTATTAGGTGCATAATATGGAAAAAATATGAAAATGGTGGTTTTGTGTTTTAAAAGTATCTTAATTTCCTTTGTACTCTTGGAAAGAAGAAGGAGTTTTAATTCCTTGGTTTCATTTGCCAGCGCCTACTGTGGAAGATATCTTTTTTCTTAAAAATTCCCAGAATACTCAAAAATAGGGCATTCAAACAGGAAACCCTGGGGAGCTAGAAATTTTGCTGACCTCATGTACATATTCTGTTTTTCTAAAATCAGAATCTTGCATATAATGAATTCCTCATTGTGAAACAATTATTGGTGGTCTAGTAGAGGATTAGGAACAGAAACACATTAATTTGGAAGGCAAAAATGAAACTTTATTTCCCCAAGGATATATACTACGAGGATGGAGAGAGGGTTGCATGTATAATTTCTATGGAAGAGTATTAGGCTCTTCTTTATAGGGTGACGAAGAGCTTTCTAGTCAAGCTTGCCTGTATCTGTAGAGACATTTCCATGCAAACTAGAAATTCATTGCCTGAGAAATAAAATTAAACTTCAAATTGTAACTCGTAGCTTTATGTCCACAGAACTACGTGGGAATAATAATGCAAATAACAAGATTTGCATTATGGACACAATCACAATCACTCACATCTATTTGTCAACCCTTCAAAATCCCATGCTGGGTGTTGTGTAGGATAAGAAGAGACTTCCTCCTCTTATTTATTAATCCTCACTTACTTATTATGTAGGAGAATAGATTATTTTTATTAATAGAACATATAAATTATTAGTTACAGTTTATTAAAAAGTCAAATAATACAATACATGTGAAAGTAAAAGTATGCAGAAGAGATTTGCCTCTTTTTGGCACTTCCAGATTTTATACTGTTTTTCTCTTACCATCAGAGTATTTACTGTGTTTATAGATAAACAAGGCAGTTAGAGTTGGAATCAGAATAACCTTTTTGATGTGTTGGTAGTGGCTTTATGAGCTACATTTCTGAAAGCTTGGTCCTTGTTATTTTTTTCCTTATGAAAAAGAAGTTACACAATTCTAAGCAACATTTGTGACATATTTCATATGCACACAGTAAATGAAACACAGCGTTAGGAACGTAGTAGGCATTCAATAAACACCTGTAAATTAAATGAAAAGAGAACATAAGAAAACATCACTCTGTTTATTTTCACATTCTGGTTGGTTGCATTCTAGATAAATGACAGTTTATTGTAGAGAGAGAAACAGGACCTTTCGGAATCTAGGAAAGATGTGGAAAGGGAAGGTTGTCAAGCAGGTCAGGAAATTTGAACCTGTTGTTGAGTGTTCTGAATGTTTTTCTTGTTAAATATTATGAGATGCTTACCCATAATTAATTTTAGTTTGTTTTTATGTGAGCTTGAGTTTAAACTTTGGGTAATTTCTTGATGAGTGCTTTTCTTTTTTTTTTTTAATTTAACATCAGATTTTTAATGATTTGCATTTTGTTTCACAACATTTGCCCAAAATATTCTTGAAAAAGGAGAGCTGTGTTCACCTTTAATACTTAAAAATCACTTGGAGGAAGTTCAATTGAACATGAGTATGTGTTTGCAAGGAAGTAAAACATAACCAGAATGAGTAACCTCTGTTCTCTGAGGCTTATTAAGCATATCATTTATGCTTAAAATAACAGTGAATTTATTTGTTTTAATGTCCAAAAACTTTGACCCAGGAGTTAAAAGGAGCTAGCTGACCAACACAGTAAAAATAAAAGCAAACTTACTTTTTAACTGAGATGATATTTAATTTTATGTCTCTTCATCACTGAACATGCTAAAAACAGTTTGAAATAATTTTCTAGTGTTAGAAACACATTTAAAATGTCTACTCTGAAAATATGAGGTGTAGGTCCACCAAATTATCTGAATAACCCAAGTCTCAAAACCTACCCAGGAGATAAAGGAGAATTATTTTTTTTTAGTTTAAATTATCCAAACTGCTTATCTTTAAAATCCCATGATACTCAGTAATTGCTCAGTTTTCATGAGATCCCTGCTGCCTTGTGGACAGAGTTATATTAATAAAATGAAAGGATTTAAGGAACTAGTAAGCCAGGAACAAGCACTGAAAGGCTCATTTTACTTTAAAAATGTTGTTGTTAAATTAGAGATGATACATTGTAATTTAGTTAAACTTAAACAAATCCTGATTAATCTCCTCATATATCTATATTTTGTTGATAACTCCTGAGAGATTTTGCTCCGTTGTTTTCCATTTTCTCTAATGTAGTGGTTTGGTCTTAGCTTAATTTGATGTTCTCTCCCAGGCCACTAATAAAGCAAGACCTCTTTCCCAAATGACTTTTTTTTTTTTTAATTTTCTCTCTAGAAAAATGCTGATGACAACATCTTTTGTTAATACAATTTATACTAAGCCTTCTCAATTGAATATGGTAACAGTTAATTATTTAATATTTAATAAATAATTTTGGGTCAAACAAGGACTTTTGCCCTCCGACCAGTCGTTTTGTAGCTATAAGTGTACCCTAGAAAGCACAATAGAGAATATGCAACTCACACATTTAGTTGAGTTATTTTTTTTACACTCTGAGTTTGATTATAGAGAAAGTGACATTGATAAAATGGCCTTTTAATAATTAAACACTTGTTTTGTCCTTGGTACTATGCCTTATATACATTGTGGGGTATAAAATCTTAAGATGTGATTACTTACAGTATGGATGAGGTGATCATACTTACATATGAACATTCAGTAATTAAATAACAACATAAGACAGCGTATGACTAAATGTCCAAATAAGCAGTATAAACAGCAAGTACTGTAAGAGCTCCTAATAGGAATTAAGTATTAGTAGAGGACATTTGATTTAACCAGTGGAGTCACCTCTTACTTGGATGTTAGGTGCTAAAGTTAATCAATACACAATATAAAAACTATTTAAGTCCATTTCCGTGAAAGTCTCTTAAATTGCCCATAGCTTTCAGGATATATAGTCACAAAAAAATATGTGCTACCTTGGATAATGACACACACTCTCTCTCTCAGCAAGTCAGTACAGATAATGTTTCCTTTGCTGTACAAACAGATAACTGAAGAACCTGGCTCAGATTCATCTTCAGACCCATCAATCAGCCTCAGAATCATGAGCTGCTTATACTATGAGAGGTGCATGGGAAGTGGGCCTGACTGACTGGGCTTCCCTCCCTTCTTTGAGAACAGTGGGCAGAATTATCCACACCCTACAGTTCTTTTTCTCTCACCCTTTCATTTCTAATAAGCCTGTAGAGGTGACCTTACATAAGTTAAATATATATATGACATATTCTACTGCATATACGTTACATATACTCTTGTCTTCTCTTTCTCTATACCCACAATAGATGGTATATTCTGACTTGTTTTATTTGGCTGCATTTAACATTTACGTGGCATGCTTAGCTTAGCATATTATTTTCCCATGATTATTTTTTATAAGATCAAAGCTCTTTTAATCAGAACTTTTGTATTCTCTATCATTTTCCTATATCTTCCTTCTTATCATTTTAGTTTAATAGGAAAAAAATATACTCTGTCTTTTTCTAAGCTAAAACCACCACCTGTTCTGGGTGCCACCCTCTGCTTCTCATTTCCTCTAAAATCCAATCCTCTGAAAGATTTACTAATCAGCAAATATTAAGGAACACCTACTCCGATGCAAAGTAATTAGACTAAGCTTTGGAAAAGAAGCTTTGAAGTGCATCAGAAAGGAAAATGGAAACGATCAGTAGCTCAAAGCACCATGTTGTAAATGCCAGTTGATGACACAGAAGGTAATTGGTGTGGCCATTCAGAGGAGGGAGACACTCATGGCCTGGAGTGACTGGCTCAAAAAAGTCTGGGGAAGGGCCAGGAACTAAGTCAAGCCTGGAACCTTGGGTAGGATTCTGATAAGCAAAGGGAAGGATGGGTGCATTCATGATACCATTCATTCAGACTGGGATAAATGAGTATTACCTGGTCCTGGTCTTCTGTGAGCTCATGATTTAGTGAGGGAGATAGACAACTAAAAAGATAAATTTCAGCACAGTGTGGTAACTATGTTCATATAGGGATTAGAAGAAAGTTCTGTGGGGACATAGATTTTGATCAGAGGTAGGAAAGGAGAGGACAATTGAACTTCACTTTATAGGTAGGTAAGGGCTTGCCAGGGCACAGAAGGGAGAAAGGCACAATAGATCAAAGAAAGCACGCCTCTTAGGCATGGATCTGGAAAGGGAAGATGCCCACCATGGCATTGACAGAGGGCTGGGGTTTAGGAAGGGTGGCACATGGGGAAGCAGGTTGTGAAATGTCTTTTATGACTATCGGAGGAGTTGCATTTCATCTTGTAGGAAAAAGGAAGTCAAAAGAGTATTGTAAGTCACAGCATGACATTATCAGATTTGGTTTCTTACAAAACGCATTAACCCTCGTGGCAGGGAGACCAGCTGAGATTGAAAACTACACGAGGGCAAAGTTGTGTTTAATCCCTCTTGGTATGCCCAGTACCATCACGTGGTAGATGCTCTATAGTATTTTACTTAATTGAACCTTGTTGTTGCCTGAATTGTCTAAGGCAAGGTTGAGAACCCAGACTGAGGCCTTAGCAGTAGAGGTGGAAAGAAGAGAAATAATCTGAGTGAGTTTTGTGAGATGGTTTCCCACACAAGAGTATCTCAGACAACAGCGTCTGTTGTCTGGTTAGATGTAGTGGAAGGTGATTAGGAAGAACAGAAAGTTGAAGATAATACTAAGGCATTTCACTTGGGAGACAAGATGGATTTATCATGAATTAAAACAGAGACCACAGGAGACATGACGGGCTTTCTTTTTGAAGAGGACATGTTTTGTTTTAAGGGCTTGTGGATTTCTTGCTCAACTATGTCCAGGGGGCAACAAGAAATATGAGTCTAGAGAATGGAGTTAGGATTGAGACTGGGGATACAGATTTCAGAGTCATGAGCAAAGAGTAGATGGATTGGGGGTAGATGCCACCACAGTGGAATGGCCGCTGTCCGAGGAATGGATGAGGATTTTACCAGGTTGAGTAGTGTCCACCCCCCAAATTCATGACAACCTGGAACCTCAGAATATAACCTTATTCGGAAATAAGGTCTTTGAAAATGTAATTAAAGTTAAGATGTAGTCCTACTGGATTAGGGCGGGCCCAGGGGTCCTTCTAAGAAGAGAATATAAAAAACACAGACAGCCAAGAAGGCCATGTGAAGACAGAGGCAGAGATTGGAGTTATAGATACATATAACTGGGGTTGCCAAGAAAATGTATACACATTTTAAGAGGTATTATCTATGTATTACTTTTTGAAGTTGAATTGAATTATGTAGCAATGAGTAGCAGGACGTTCACTCAAAAGATGGCATTAATCAAACAAATGCTAGCGTCATTCATTATATTACAATTTTAATACAGTTTTTTCCTTTCTTAAAATGTGTATACATTTTTTTTGGCACCCTCTGTATATGGTATATATACCAAGGAATACCAAGGATTGCCATGAACACCCAGAAGCTAAGAAGAGTTAAGGAAGGACCTCTTGTAGAGCGTTCACAGGGAGTAATACCCCGGCGACACCTTGATTTCAGACTTTGAGTCTCCAGAATTGTGAAAGAAGATATTTATGGTGTTTTAGGCTACCCAGTTTGTGGCACTGTTATTGCGGTCCCAGGAGACTCATACAGGGACCGTGGAAGGACCTCGCCCAAGGGTAGCAGAGGAGGACAGATGAAAGAGGCAGACCAGTTCCAGAGGGAGGGAAGAGCCTTGTGAGCACAGGTGTGGAGTAGTCTCACAAGCATGGTTCCATCGGAAGAGACGATTTGTATCAAGGGATGGTTTACAGATAGGGTCCCAAAGATACTTAGAAACAGTGTGAGGTTCACTTCTGTGCCAGAAGCAGATATGTGGCTAACCTCTGACTGTCGGGGGAAGGCAGGGCACAGTATGGTTCTGAACTATTTCCACATCTTGAATCTTCTGTCTATTTCCTCCTCTTGCCTCCAAATTCACACTGGTCTTCACTATTTTGTAAAGGATAAGACAAGTGACCCTGGGTCTAATCTGCTGTCACTTGTCAACTCCCTTTGTACCCACTGCCTCCATTTCCTCACCTACTCGTCCTCTGGAATTTGATTTCTCTCCTTAGTTTCCCAAGTTAGCCTTGAACTTGCTACATTCAGTGCCCTTTCCTCTCTCTGCGTTTTCCTTGACCTCACTGCATCTCTGCAGCATTAACATTTCTGATCTTGTCTTCCTTGTTGAAAGTTTGTCTTCCTATGAATTCTCTGCTGCTATATTATTCCAGTTCTTAAATTACATCTCGGTCTCACCAGGGTTCATTCTTCCTGCTGCTGCATAATATGGACTAGATGATTCTCTTGGTTGGACTATGACTGCTGTGATTCTCTTCCTCCTTCCCCCAGTCAGTTTATATAACTATTCATTAAATGAATTAATTCAGTACGTGTTAATGCCATCAAAATGCCTTCCTCACATCTGACCTCCCTCAGGCCTAATCTAATTTTGGTCAGGAATATTGAGCATTAATTGTAATCGGTGTCACCTTAGAATTCCTCTTATTTTATTTAAAATATTTCCTTAAAGAACACTTTGAAGAAAATTTGGAAAATATAGATAATGTTAAAGAAAATATTTACCTAATATTTCCTTTCATTTTTTATATGTAAAGATTAGTTGTTCATTTTATAAGCATAGTTAAAAGCAAATGTTACATATAAGTGTGTGTATCTATAACATATATGATACGTTTGTCTTCTGCTTTTTAATTTAGCATAATATAAACATTTTCATGTTATTATGAAACTCACAAATATTTCTCATGGGCGCATAATATTCTGTTGAGAGCTTATATTCATTTTTTTTCTTAACCATTTTCCTATGTTCAACATACAAGGTCAGACAATTAAGTTAACAAACTCATCCTAGAATAAGTGCTCCATACCTCACTGCTGAATATCACTATGGTCACCTTCAAAGTACTCCCCTTGGGAAGCCATGCACAAATGCCAACGCCTAGTCCACCCTTCAAAGCAATTGGGAACTCTTTTTCTGGAATGGCCATCAGAGCTCTTGTTATATTATCCTCAATGTCCTGAATGTCATCAAAATGTCTTCCTTTCAATATTTTCTTTATCTTCAGGTAAAGAAAGAAGCCAGTGGGGGCCAGATAAGGTGAGTAGGGAGGGTGCTCCAATACAGTTTGTTTACTGGCTAAAAACTCCCTCATAGACAGTACTGTGTGAACTGGTGCATTATCGTGATGCGAGAACCATGAATTGTTGGTGTCAGGTTTAACTTTTTCATGCAGCCTTTTCAGCACTTCCAAATAGTAAATTTGGTTAACTGTTTGTCCAGTTGGTACAAATTCATAATAAATAATCCCTCTGATATCAAAAAAAGGTTAGCAACATCATTGCAATAAAGTTCGCAAACTTAATTATCAGACCTCGTATAAATTATTTTTATGCTTTTCCATTATAAATCATTCTGCAATAGATATATTTGAGCATAAAGCTTAATGTTACTCTAGGCTTTTCTTTCTGTTTTCTTTTTTTTTTTTTTTTAAATAACTTTCCTAAGATGGGTTTTTTGGGTCCAGGGTGTAAACATTTAAAACTTGTATATAAATTGCCAAGTTGCTCGTAACAAAGTTCTACCAACTTGCATATCAGCAATCTATAAGAGTAGCTAATCACCACAGCCCTACTAAAAATGTTTACTTAAATTTTCTGCTCTGTAAGTAGACTTCTTTCCGTTAAGAACACTGATGGTCTCAGTGAATAGACCTACAATTCAGATATTTTTGTGATACATGCATTTAAGGACTGATGGTAGAAACTAAGTTGATGACAAGGGTTTGCCTTTCACTAACAAAATTATGTTTACTTGGAAAGCAGAATCTCAGAAAAGGAATGATCTGAAAAGAAAATTTGATATGGTTTTTAGAGGCAATCTCTTTGAATCTGTGGGACAGTATTTTGGCTTGAATTTCTCTGTAATTCCTTTGCAGAAAAGAAAATATTCTTAATTTCTTAATTTTAAGCAGAAAAACAATTCTAACAGAGAGGGAATAACTTTCTCTCTGCAGATATGAAAGTCCCATATCCTCCCAGTAAATGTCTTCCCAGAGGCATGTACAGATTAACATGTTCTGATGTGCTTGTTATCTGCTCGCCAAATGAAGTTATGGCTTAGCAAAGCTTATATGAAAGAAGCGTGCATTCCCTTAATATAAGTATGTGCAGCTTCTGTGTGTAGGGTCTGTTCAAAACATTAATTAAATTCTTCCTGCTAGTTTATACTGAATGTACTGTCGGTTTATAGAAGAGATACTTTTGTGCTTGTAGAGTCCTTTTAAAGAGTCTCAGATCCGATATTTTACAGAAAACAATCTATGTCTTACCAAGTCTGAATTTTGGAATCACTGTCTTATACCTTCCTTGGTTTCTGGGGTTAGTAATACTTGAATAAAAGTCAGAGAAAATATAGGTGTTTGATAACATGTGACTGCTATGTTCTGTATGTCCAACTTTTGGAAAAATCAAACTGCTATTAATATGTTGAAAGCTACATTTTGTAGAATGTTAAACATTCATGAAAGGAACGATGAAAGAAAGGATAGGTTTCCTGCCAGCATTGCGGTCAGCAGCAATACTCTGGCCTGATTACTTAAGGCGATGTTTTCCCTAAATCAGTCATGAATCAGTAATTATCAAGTTTTGCAATACTAGGCGATTCTCTTGAGACTAGCAAATGATTTGTAATGTTAAGTCGATAGATTTTTTTTTTAAAAAAAGAAATAATTTGGCTCCTCTTGATGGGTTTCCCTGGGCACTGGGCAGAACCCCTATTGATTTAATGGGGCTTTGTGTATGGAAGCTTTGTAGACTGAGTTTTCCTACATGATCAAATAGCACATGTTTGCTTTCTTTTCCCACAAAAATAAGAATGCTGCTGGTGTGTGGTGTACTGGTTTCACTTCCATTCATTTGGCTTAACTATTTAAATCACAATTTAGTCCAAAAAGGAAAAAAAAAAAAGAAAGAAAAAAGAAGTTATAGGTAAAAATTCAGAAATCAACGTTTTTGCTTTATTTAGTTTCTTCTAGTATGTTTTGGGATGACCTATTTGATTACTATTTTCTTCTACTGTAAGGTGTTCACTTATGTGCATTAGGATTGTGGATATTAGAGTGGGAAGGGACTTGATGAAAATTTTCTAACTCAGTCCTCTATTTTCTGAAGCTCATAGGAGTTAAACTGTCTCAGTTAGAGCCCAGAATTGATTAGACAGAGATCCAAATGTGGGCTCTTTCTCTTACTTGATAGTGCATTAGTCAACATGTCCATAATATGGAGAAACAGGAAACCTGGAGCTCAGTGAATTACATCCTTCTGATGTACTGTGTGACGCCAGGATTTTAAACAACTTCCCTAGTTATCAGTACCTTCATGCTGTTGCCTCTTTTTTACAGTTACCATCCTGAGACTACATATTTTATTCAGGAGTCTTATATAAATCTGCTTTGTCCACCCCCTGCTTGTTTCACTTTGGAGATGCTCTTTTCTCGGGCATATTTTTGACAATACCTTTCTTTGGAGGTTCCTAAGAATTTTAATGTTCTAATGTCCAGGAGTTTCCCTCATTATGGTGACCAAAAAAGAGCCAGTATCCAATGAGTTTTTCTCAATACTCTAGGATCCTCATGTCTCTTCTTCAAAGGGCTACATTTTCAGTCCTAAGTTAGTCTTTGTCTTGGGAGCCCTTTATTTAACAGTCATCATTCCCTTTGAGTACTAATGAATTTTGACACTCTGGGCTCTCCCAGACACCCTGATCCCAGAAGTTTGGTTGGGATCTTGGTAGAAGTTATATATTCCCATTCTCTCTGTTTCCTCACCACCATTCAGACAGGGTGCTGGTACCCTGATTGAGCCTAACTCATGGCTAATCTTCAACATTGTGACAGTTCTGCAGTATGGGTTCCCAGATGCATCTATTGCACTATCAAGGGGGAACTGGAGAAGTTCCCACAATCACAGGCTTGGAAAGGAGCCCACTGGTCGGTGAATGCTTGAGTCACCCCTAAAAATCGCTGCCAAGTAATTATCTTGCCTGATGGGAAACTTATTACCTTCCAAGGCAGTTTCTTCTCATTTGGACAGCTCCGACTGATGGGAAAGTCTTTGTCATACTTATTCAGGGTTGATGTGTTTCCTGTATTGAGTAAAACAAAATTCCTATTAATTAGGCCCCCCAGAATCTTTCCAGAGTTGACTTAATACCTTTGAGAGGAAAATTTAGTTGCATTTACAGAACTTGGTGGATGTTGCCCTGTAAAATTCAGAATGTAGCCTTATATTATTGACAGACCTATAGTGGGCATTTCATATAAAACACATGGTGAACTAAACTGAATTATTCTCTGAAGAAGCAGCGATGGCTAGGAGTATAGTGCTTATCGCATGTGTCATTCTTTTGGAAGCTGCTGCCTTGGGCTCTTAGTTTCTTTATATGCATGAGTCTTGTCTATACATCTAGTTGTTAAACTCCTTGGGTGTGGACCTGTCTAGTATGTGCAGTCCCTAACAAGTCTTACTCATGACCTTGTGTTCTCGGGATCAGCTAGTGTTTTGTAAGAAAGTAAAAGTGCAAGAATTGCTTCTTCTGTCACTGAATTGATTTTCTTCCTTGCCCCAAATGATGAGTAGTGGTTAGTGGCAGTGCATGAGTGTTGGCATGAACCCAGGGCCAATTCTGTTTTATTGAAGGTTTTAGAACTAATCTCCTAATAGAAACAAGTTTTCACAGGCCAACCTACAAAAACCTATCCTCTTTCTGTCTCTGACAGTACTGTAGCATTGGCAGAGCTACATCAGGGGTTAAATTGACGCTTGGGTGTTGGTCTGGCAGCCTGACAATCACATACCAGGAACACCCTTCTCCACTCATCTGCCCGGTACACACTTCCTCATTCTTCAGGCCTCAGCAGGAATGTCTCTTTGTGGGACCTTCCTGATCTGCCCAGGCAGCGGGATCACTTCTTCCTTCTTGTCCTCTCTGTACTACGGACAGTCCTCTGTTTCTACACATGCTGCATTGCATGTGTATTATTTGTTTCTACCACTGCCTCCTTTGTTTTTTTGTGAACTTATAGAGGAAAGGGACTGCATCTCATTTTTCTTTGTTTCCCTTGTGCCAAGATCAGTGACTAGTACAAAGTATGGAGATAACTCAATTAATATTTTTTGAAGGCATGACTATTAAAATAGACAAGTTGTTTGTGATGGCTTGGGAAATGCATTCCCAAGTGCTAGAGAACCTATTTACAATCTTTTGGAACATAACATTTTTTGAAGTTGGGGATTGCTGGCACTGTGTTGTAGGCTCTCAGGGCTCTGCCCTGGATAGGCATGAATAAACAGCGTCTTTTCAGTTAACTACAGTGAGGGTCGTGTGATGTGGGACATGCCATGAGCTGGAATAGGAACAAAGTGAGGCAGGTCCTGAGGATACAGACCTGCTGTAGATGTTCTAAGGGAGTATAGAGTGACCAAACAGGATGTGTTATCCTTTGGGTATGGGCACCAAGAACCAATCAGGCAAGCAGTTGGCTTTGCAGAGTCTAATGGAATAAGTGAGAGGTCCTAAAGGTGGTTGAATATAGTGGTAGGAATGGAGGAAGAGGTGATCCTCAGAAGTGTAGACGCTAAATGGTCAGCCGGCATCAGGAAATCAGGTCAGTCAGCAGGTGGGAGGTTGTATGTGATGGAAATATTGTCAAGAGCCTGGCAGAGCTCCACACCTAGGGGGACACTGGCATAAAGCCTTTTATCATTCATTTGTTCAGCAAATATTTATTGAATATTGCTATAGATTGAATACTGGTGCCCCCCACACCCAAATTAATATGTTGAAACTTCATCCTCAATGTAGTGGTATTGAAGGTGGAGACTTTGGGAGGTGCTTAGGTCATAAAGGTGGAGCTCTCATGAATGGGATTAGTGTTCTTATGAAAAAGACCCTGTGTTGAGGGCATAGTGAAAAGACAGCAGTCTATGGACCAGGCATCAGGCTCTTACCAGATACTAAATCTGCCAGTACTTTTATCGTGGTCTTCCTAGCCTCCGTAACTCTGAGAAATAAATTTCTGTTGTTTACAAACCACCCAGTCTAAAATCTTTTGTGATAGCAGCCTTGAATAGACTAAGAGAAATACTTACTGTGAAAATGTTTCCAAGAGAAGGTGAATCCTTGAACTGATTTTTAGTAGGAAATGAAGGAAGATGCTTAGTTACCAGCATTGGAGCACATGATCAGGACTGGACTAACAGCTGTGACCTGATATGAATTCCTTGTTATGGGGCTAGAGAGCCCATAAATGCCTTCTGTTTCCAATCATGATTTATCCTGGAGACAGGATGGGGTAAAGCTTCCAGGGTCAAATAAACCCAGCTGTGGGGAGCAGAAGGCCGGGGGCTGGGTACTAAGAAGGGCCTGACAAACATCTTGACTGATAGAACTGCATCCAGCCTATCACTGTCCATTAAGCCATTAAATATAGTTGATTGGCTATACGAAATGGTGGCACTGCTCAGTAGAGAACAGGAAAGACTGATTTTAATCACACCTTGCACTTGAAAAATACTCCATATTTACCAAATACTTTCACATTTCACTATTTCATGGGACTCCACAATACTTTGATATAGGCAAAGGTGGTGTTATACCGCCCCCTTTTTTTCTTTTAATGAGTAAATTAGGCACTAACAATTTAAATGGATTGTCTAACTGCTGGTTAGGTAGTGACAGAGGCAGAACCAGAACTATGCACTTCTTATTGATAAGTCACTACTCTTTTCCTTATGCCACTGCTTTGCTCATATGTTGTCATGTGACAACTCTCAGAAGACCATGTTCCTGAGAATTCAGTTCAGATTTGATTGATTTCTGAGACACAGAACCTAGCTGGGTTTGAACATTCAAGAGGACACCCTCAGCAATAATCATGAGCCCAAGTATCGTTTATGATGATTGCTTTAACAAATATGCTTCAGTTCTGATTGAGTAGTTTATTATCCACTCCCTAAATGTACTAAAGTAAATTAGCAATATTGGGGATTTAAAAATATTAGTTTCTAGGAAAAATGATCCTTTTGTGTGTATGTGTGTGTGTGTGTGTGTGTGTGTGTGTGTGTGTGTGATTTCACCACGATGAACAGAGATCCTGTGATGTCCTATGTAGTATTCTAAGCATTGAGAACATGACAATAAACGAAACAGACAAAATTCTCTTTGTTATAGAGCTTTTGTCCTGGTTGGGGAGGGACTGTTTATGGAGGAGACCAACAGAAACCAAGTAAAATATAAAGTATGTCAGATGTTGATAAATGCTATAGAGAAAAATGCAGCAGGAATGGGAGCAGAATATGTGGGGGAGAGAAGTGGTTGCAATTTTAAATAGGATGGTTAGTGAAAATTTTGAAGCAAATAAAACACTACAAAAAAAATTAGTAAACATCCAAACTAGTTATCAATTATTAGTGAGTACACACACACACACACACACAATCTCCCAATCTAGCATTTACTTTTCAAACTAACTTTTAACTCTATTCATCTAAAAAATGAAATAAATTTGATTTTATGTCTTTGTGGAACAATAACAATAGGGAATTTAGCTATCACTAATCTCTTTTTTAGTTTGCAGACCTCCCACTGTTTATCTCAGTGATAAAATTCTACAATAAATTTTGACTTGAACGATTTCAAGATATCACGAAAATGGAAATGATGAATGAAGGTTATGAGATGAGGCAAATATTTGGCAAGTCCTGTAAAGCACTTAGAACAAACTTTATTAAGTGTGGCAGAATTAGATGATCATTACTGTATTTATTTTTATCTGGGGTCAAACATAATTAAAATAAAACATTTTCTGTGGGTTTCCAAATTAGCCTAACGATTTATTGGTCTCCAAAGATCTTTGTAGATGGCAATTTTGGCATAGAGTTCTAAATGAGAGCTCTCTAGATCCAGAAAGAAGATGGAAAATAATTTGTTTAAAAACTAAGCAAAAAACCTCCCAAGAAACACCATGAGAGACTGTTTTGTGACATGTTAAGGATTCAGTTTAAAGGCGCTATCAGCAATTTTTATGGCAGGCTGAGTCCTCAAAAGTCCAGTCACGGTTTAGAACTGCAAAGATCAAGGAGGAAATGCAGCTGCCCTCTTGTGGCCAAATTGGTGTTTTTTCCTTTCTGTCTCAATACTTGCAGAAAACATTGTTTCCCCTTTATCCCCAGAGCTACCGTGTTTCCCCGAAAATAAGACCTAGCCAGACAATCAGCTCTAATGTGTCTTTTGGAGCAAAAATTAATATAAGACCGGGTCTTATTTTACTATAATATAAAACCAAGTCTTTAATGTAATGTAATGTAATGTAATAATAGAATAGAATAGAATAGAATAGAATATGATATAAAATACCGGGTCTTATATTAACTTTTGCTCCAAAAGACACATTAGAGCTGATGGTCCGGCTAGGTCTTATTTTCAGGGAAACACGGTATTAATGCAATAATGTAAGAGTGATACATTTCAAGTTTTCAGATGGGCTCGAAGACCTACCCCCCAAAGCAAGACCCTTCAGGTCAGTCAGTACACACTTTTCAGTTGAGCAAAACCCTTGGCTATTGGGAGATTATATTAAAATTGTTGCCCCTTCTACCATAGCCCAAGAGAAGTCATATGAGATTTCCGGGAGGATTTTAAGAATGAAAGTTTCAAGTCTACAAATACTTTCATGGAGGAAGCAGTGGGAATTAACTGCAGAGACAGACATAGGAAATAACAAGAGAAGGGCTTTGGCAAATTTCAGCGGGATAATCAAGACTAAGTCACTTAACCTGAGAGCTTAGACTTCAGGTTCCTCATATGTGAAACGAGAGAATTCAAAAGCAACTTCCAGGACCCCGTTCAGCTCTAAAATGATAAATATGCGAGTTGATGGACAGGGCAAGCTGCTTTCCTGTCTCTGGGATTTCTTTCCTTTCTGGTTATGTGGCTATATGATTCGTGAACTAAAGAGCCATTGGGGGAATTGTATGATGAAACCTTTGAAAATTGCAGGGCCATAGGGAGATTTGTAGAACTGCCCCATTGGTCATGTGACGCTTTTTTAGCATACTCATACAAGTACTGAATTTATTAAGTATCGGCTATCTGTTGTGCATTATTTATGGTGCATGTAACACAATAGTGATGGGGGAAAAGAATCCTTGCCTTTAAGGTGATTATAGTTTTTTTTTTTTAATTCAATTCAGTCATTTTTATGTGGCTTTATACAGTTTGCCTTTATGTTCGTGTGATTCTGAGAATACGAGGAACTTACCTTAAACTTTAAAGGTCTCTGAAGATCATCTAGGTGAGATTGGCTTGAAGCTTAGCAAAACTTTCAGTAAACTTGGGCAACAACTGGGTTTGGAATCAAAACTTTGAGGTCCGGGGGGAAATGCTCCCTTTGGTGAATCTTCTACTGAAGACGTGCCTGGCTATGCTTTGGTCATTCTGAAAACTGTTCTTCCATGGGCTGTATTTTAACATAAAAGGAAAGCCTAGGAGGTCCCATATCTTTTTGGAAAATGTCTTTTCTGTGTTGTTTTCATAGTTACACCATGCTGTGGAATGGTTAATTCAAAAAGCAAGAGTATATTTTAAATGACTTATACTTTTAAGATTTTTATTTTATAAAGTTAAGATTCTTTTTCTAGTTTTGTTTTCTCTTTAAGTCCTTGTACATTCTCCAATGTGTAAAATAGAGAAACAATAATTAATTTTGAAACATTAATTGCTCTGGATGTGAGAAACATTAAGCTATATATTACTAAAATGAAAGTTGACTTATGTTGTTAGTTATCTGGATATACACATGTACGCTATGGTCAGGTTACAGGATCTTGATAGAAACGATTACTCCAGATTACAAGAAGTTCTGGGAGGACCTCATGATGACACAGATTTCTTTCCTGTTGCCTTGGTATTTTCGGAATACCTTACACATCATCTACTATATGTGCCTTTGTTTTAAGTTAGAGTTTGGTTAGATAGAACATTTGAACTCTATTCAACTTGGCAGTGTAGAGAGCCTGGAGTCCAATGATTCGTCTTTAGGGCGGTGTTTGGGGAATAACAAAATATTTCAGAATCATTAAGGGTGTTAGAAGAGGGAATTTGGGAGTGGTTGAAATGCTTTGTGTACTTCTAAGAAGGAAGGATAGAAGAGATTAGAGAAGGAAAACAGTTTTAAAATTTTCACTTCGAGATTTATAAATATAACAAGCATTACTGCACGTTCATAATAAAATAAAAATGATCATAAACTGGTAAAAAGATGAAGCTTGTTCTAATCTCAGTGTAATAAAACTGAGAAGGTAAAACAAAAAGCAATTCACATTTACAAAGGCAGGGTCATTGATGAGTAATGTTAGAGCTCCCTCTTGGCCAAAGATAAATCTGTTAGGAAGTCTTTTAAATACAGGGTGGATGACATCATTTTAGTACATATGGTAGTATCATAGATGACTTCTTTAAATATGATTTTCAGGTAGATAGGCTCTGAGGAAGATAGTCTGAAGTCTTGGAAAAAACACAGACCATATTCGGAATATGCTAGGTCAGATAGCTGTGTGGTCTGGATAACTGTTTAGCCTGTTTCTTTACTTGTATATCGAGGTGATTCCTCTTCTTTTTTAGGCATGTCCAGGGATGTCTCCATGCCTTCCCCTCCCTACATTTTCTAGGTTTCTAGGAAAGTTTTGCTATACATATGCTTCTCAACTTAACAATGGAGTTATGCCCTGATAAACCCATCATTAAGTTGAAAATATCATAAGTTGAAAGTACATTTAAGACACCCAACCTACCAAACATCATAGCTTATCCTCGCCTACCTTACATGTGCTCAGAACACAATATCCAAAAGCCGCTGGCAACACAGTACACTGTAGAGTATTGGTTGTTTATCCTTGTGATCTCTGCGAGCCGCAGCTGGCTGCCGCTGCTGAGCATAAGAGTCTCTTACGGCATATCACTAGCCTGGGAAAAGATCACAATTTGAAATCTGAAATATGGTTTTTACTGAATGCTTATTGCTTTCACACCATTGCAAAGTCAATTATAAGTCAAACCAGTCAGGGACTGTTTGTATATCTATCTGCTTTCCAAGATCATGCCATCAGCAAGTCCTAAAGAGCTAAAAGAAGAAAAAGATTGTTTAGTTCTTGTTGGAATTAAGCAGTACATGAAAATTTAAACTACCTCTTCTAGCTCTGCCAAACAAAGAAGGATTTTTTTTTTTTTTTTTTTTTTTTTTTTTTTAGCAGGGAAGGCAAATGGGCCTTTGCCCCACGAACTATAGGAAAACCTGCATTTTTGGCTTTTTGTTTAGGTGCGGGAGGGTGTGGAGAGCAGGGTTTACATGTGGCTCAAAGGCTTATCTAAGCATAAATAGATGGTTTTGATTGGAACCTGGTTGTTGATTGCTTTTTACTGAGAGCTCTTTCCTGCATTCATTTGTTCTTTCATGTCATTCAAACATTTCACCATTGTGTGTACACTATTGAACATAGTTCATTGATCTTTATGGAGAAGACTACACTTAAGAGTACTGCCTAATTCTGGATCACAAGATCAAATATGTGTGTAAGTTAGAAGTGCAGCAGACCAGACCTATCTAACAGAACTGTGAGCCCTGGCGACTGCAGTGACTTAGAGAACATGGACTCAGTCCAGAAATTAGTCACCAGTCAGCAGCTTGTTGCCCCACCAGGATGTGGACTGCAGAGTGCCAGATAGTCCTACTTTTTTTGGTAAGAAGTCAGAAATGTGAAGTCTCCTGATTTTTAAAACACCATGCAAAACAAACAGGGCTCATTATCTGAGGACTGCCAGTTTGTATACTCTGATTCCAGCTACGGTAGTTCCTCTTTTGATCTATCTCCTTATAGCACGATGGTTAAGAGCTAGATAACCTGGATACAAATCATAGCCCCAGTCCATACTAGCTGTGTGACCTTGGCAAATTTCTTGGCATCTCTGTGCCTTAGTTTTCTCATCTATGAAATGGAGATGATAATACTAGCACTTATCTCACAGGGTTTTAAGGAAGAATCAAATGAGTTAAATATACATAAAATGCTTAGAATAGTGTCTGGGACATGGTAGGTGATATTGAAGTGTTTAATATTAGAGTCTCTTTCATGTCCTCTTACCAAGAGGCTTGTGGGACCTGGGAAGAGAGGAGAGAAAAAAAAAGGAAAACAAACCTTTACTGAGCACCTCCTGTATTCTAGGAATTATGCCAGGTGCTTTGTATGACATGTTCTCATTTAATCCTCATGCAGACTCTTGAGGTAGGTGTCTTTCCCATTTTACAGTAGGAAAAAACTAAGACTCTGTGAGATTCAGTAATGTCTCCAAGGCAAAGTTGCGGTTTGGGCTTAAGTGGATCTGATTTCAAAACCCATCGTTTTACCAGAAAGCTTACCATCCTCGACACAGGAAGATATGCCATGAATTTGATGCCTGAGGGGAACTCTTTCCCAAAGGGATATAAGGGGAATTACCTTCTAAATGTATCAGCGTGGGTCCAGATTAAGTCGGGAAGCTTTGTTACCCATAAACTTACTGTACCTCCCAAGCAAGCATGAGCTCCTTGAGGGTAGCGACTGGGTCTTTGCTCTGTCTGAAGCTCCCAGCATATCCAGTGAGCTCAGATGCTTGCAAAGGAATGAAAGAGGGACTCAAAATAAGAGGCCCTCAATTTACATAGTTTTGAAGAGTCTGGATGCAATGTGCGATGACAAGTCTATCCAGGCCAGGGATATATAGGCCCTAATTACTGCCTAAAAGTCCTCAAAATGTTAAAAAACCTTGGCCTCCTTTCCCAACAGCGTTCTTACGGCATCAGTGAACAAAATCAGAGTGGATGGGAGGAGTGGAAGTGTGTGTGAAGGGAAGGAAGAAGGAAGGGAGAAAAGAATGAAAGTGGGCAATCTGTCTGTAGGGATAGAGAGAGTGGGGGTATGGAAGGCAAAAGCCATAGAGCAAACTTCCTCTCAGCTGCACAGAATGATCTTAGGCTTAGATGAACTTCCCAAATCAGGACAATCAAAAATCATACACAACAGTTTCTTTGGAAAAGCCCTTTTCACCTCAGTGTGCTCTGCTTTCAGATTTCTGTTTTCAACAGCTTTTGTTTTGGGTAGTGGAATAAAACATTATGAGAAGTTTACTTAAAAGAATATCTGCTATTATAAATCACATAAAGTCTGTCCCAATTAGGGCTTAAGTCACATCTATCTACAACTCTGAAGCAGAAAAATATGAGAAGCATTTTGCTGGCTGGTGACGTTTTTAAAGGATTTTAAATTCCTCTTCCATATGAGAAGTTTGAACATCCACAGATCTTACTAATTCTTGCCTCATTGACTTAAATGTGTGAGGAGTCAGTGAAATGACCAAAACCACAAAATAAATGATTAATAGGTCTGTTTTCAAGAATCAAGTGGAAAACAAACAAGTAAATAGAATTCCAGTTCCCACTCTGTCCCTTAGTCACTTTAATCTTTGTCTCCCACTAGATTGAGGGCACTGTCAGGTCTGCTGCGTCATCACTTGCTGCTCTTCTTTGTTCTATCCAGATGGAGTACTAAGCCTAGGACGGCTGCACTATCCCACCCGAGGGTCAGGCAGGCTCACAGATGCACCTTTGGAACGAATCCAGATACAGAGGGCCACTAAACGCATCCATCCATAGCCAAGCTTCCATATCTGAATGAAAGTCCAGCTAGTGTTCTTTCATAGGCTTCACCTGGAGTCCTGACTCTTTCACCTGAAGGAGCTCTGGCAAGTTTCCTAACCAAGGAGTGTCAATTTCCTCATCTGTGAAATGGGAATAATCCTAAAACCTGCTTCACATATTTCTGATGATTAAATGAGTTGTACCACATGTAAAAGGCTTAATGCAGTGACTAACACATGTTCATAATAGTTAATATTAATAAAATGTTTCAGAGGTGATATCGGTCACAGGAGCAGGTGATTGTATTTGCATTGGAAATAACCCCTTTCAAAGTGCTTTGGCTTTGTAAAAGATTTGAAAAGGTTTTTGGTGTGGGATCAAGAAACTTCATTCACCACACTCCAAAAATGAGCCATTTCTATTCTAGGAAAACTTCTCTCCCTTTCTGTAAATTATCCAGACTTGCACATTGGAATGTCTTTCTGTCTTGTTCCTTCTAGGGAAAAAATGGTGTAACTATACAGCAACTATATATAGATAAAGCAGTGATTGATCAGCTTCGCTTTTTTTAAGAAGTAACTTTGTTCCATACTTACTGTTCTTATCTTCTAGGCTATTTCTCATTTTCACTAAATGGGATACAAAATTGTCAGGCCCAAATAAAAATGTCACAGAGCTTGGTTTTCTAGTTTGTACCACAAGATGGTTTTGATCAATAAAAAACACTATTGTCAATTCTCAGGGACTATCCTTCAGGCATTTCCCTGTATCACATTATCGTAGGGGGAAGAACTGATGAGCATTATAGTGGCGAATCAGAATTCAGAATTGTGCTCTACAATCACACTTCATTTCAAATACATCCCTCCCCCCCAAGGTCTTCCCTTGGTAAAGTTGGGGTGGGCAGTATAATGCAGCAAAAGGCCACAAGCTTTGGTCAAATAGACCTGTATTTGAATCTTGGATATACCATTTACTACTGAGTTTTTAATGTATTAATTATTCTAATAAATTTATGGAACAAATAGTTTTCAAACTTTAGCATGGATCAGAATCATGTTAAAACGAGACATGTTAAAACACAGATTGTGGACACCACCACCAGAGTGTCTGACTTAGTAGGTCTGCTGTTTAGTCCAAGAATTTACATTTCTAACAAGTTTCTAAGTAAAAATCATGACGATGATGGTCTGAGAACTATACTTTCAGAATCATTAGGACACATTTTGTTTTAAAAAATTAGGTTCAGATGGTTCCAGAGTTGGGCCAGAGTTTCCGTATCTAAAAATGCAAAGAATATTACTTGGAATATTTTTGTGAAGAGATATTTAGATATTTAGATATTTTAGAGATATTGTGTATATGTACCCAGACCTTAGTGGGCAGTCAATAAATAGCAGATATTATTCTCTAGAGTCAGATAGACCTGAATTCAAGTTTAAGCTCTGTTGATTGCTGACTGAAAGATTCATTGTAAATTCTGCAACCTCTCAAAGCATTTATCTGTAAAGTGGAAGCTATGGTCTGAATTGTGTTTTCCCCAAATACATATGTTGAAGCCCTAACCTCCAATATGATGCTATTTGGAGATGATGCTTTTGGAAGGTAATTATGTTTTGATGAAGTCATGAGGTTGGGAGCCTCATGATGGGATTTGTCTTATAAGAAGAGACCAGATCTCTCTCTCTCTCTCTCTCTCTCCCTGTCTCTCTCTCTCTCCCCCCTTCTCCCTCTTCTTCCCACCCCCCCTCTCTCCACCAATGAGGACACAGCAAGAAGGTGCCCATCTGCACGCCAGGAAGGGAAGTTTCACCAAGAACCTAATTGGCTGGGACCTTGATCTTGTCCTTCTCCAGAACTGTGAGAAACACATTTCTGTTGTGTCAGCCCCCAGCATATGTATTTTGTTATGGCAGCCTGAGTAATACAGTGGAGATAATCCCTACCCTGTAAATGAGGGGTGTGTACAGCAGTTGGAGAGCATTGCTAGCTACCTGTAGCAGGAAGCAACTAACGAGTTTTAGCATCACTATGTAATAATTACAGTCATCACTGTGCTCTTTCTTTCAATTCCTGTGCAGAGTTTGTACTCTTGTTACCTTTGCTAAGAATTCCCCAAATCTGACGGTAAACTGAATGCAGGGCACATGGCTGAGAGGGTAAGTATAGTGAGAGCTAATTCACATCACTGCCTTTCTACTTTGTTGCTACAGATTAATTTCTGACCAAGCATTTCATCTTTGCACCAGCACATATTTACATAAGAACAAAACTGCTATCAACCTTCTGTTTGGGTCCAGCCTGTTCAAGAGAGTAAGCCATCTCGTGTGGCTCATTTTCTGGTGACGTTCCTTTTTGCAGAGCATACTGGTCAGTTGTCTCCTGGGTGGTTTCTTGTGCATGTGTTTCCCATTAAAGTAGCAACTAAAGAGTGGCAACTGTGAATCTTTTTTGGCTCCTGCTCATGTTCTGATTTCTTCTTCTGTAATTAGCCTGGGGTGGAAGTTTTTGGAGGAAGGGAGCAGGAGGCTTATTTATGAATTGAAGATTGGACTTGAAGCATATTACACTGGGTTAAATCGCTCATACTTAGTTGTGATGAAAACTTTCCCCTGGTTCTCCCTCTCTCATTAAAACATCCTTATTTACAAGTAGATTCCTCAGGCTTAACATTTCTACAATTGTCAAACATCTAATTTTCTTTTAAAAATCATGTTAGAGTATTAAAGACTTGATTGAAGCTTTAAAAGTGAAAAGAAAAAAAATAAAGTCAAATGCTTCTGGTTATCTTAGGGACAATATTTTATCATGGAGAATAACATTTTGGAATCATCTAAACAAGGGTGAACAAGATATCAGGGGGTCACTTTTAATAGTTTTTATTATTTTACTTATGTAAAAGATATTATGTATAGCCACTCTGGAAAAAGTTTGGCAATGTTTTTTATAAAGTTATATATACATGTACCATGTGACCAATAATCCCCAATAAACTCCTAGGTATTTACCCAAGAGAAATGAAAATGTATATTCACAACAAACTTGTACACAAATATTTACAGCAGCCCTATTCATAATTGTCCCAGACTTGAAATAACTCAGGTGTTCTTCATTGGGTGAGTGTATAAACAAACTGTGATACGTTCATACAATGGAATACTACTCAGCAGGGAAAAGGAACAAGCTATTAAGACAAGGAACAATTTGGATTAATCTGAAAGGCATTTTGCTGAGTGAAAATTACATGAAAAAGGTTACCATGTTTCCCCAAAAATAAGACCTAGCCGGACAATCAGCTCTAATGCGTCTTTTGGAGCAAAAATTAAAATATTTTTATTATTATATTAAAATAAGACTGGGTCTTATATAATATAATATAAGACTGGGTATAATAATATAATATAATATAATATAATATAATATAATAATATAATATAATATAATATAATACCTGATCTTATATTAATTTTTGCTCCAAAAGACATATTAGAGCTGATTGTTCAAGTAGGTCTTATTTTTGAGGAAACAGGGTATATGACATTATTGAAAATATAAAACCAAAGTGACAAGAACAGACAGTGGTTTGCCAGTGGTTAAAGGTAGATAGGGGATTATAAAGTAGTAGTAGCACCAGAGAACTTTTGGGGTGATAGAATTGTTCTATACTGATTGTCGTGTTGGTTCTACGACTTTATATAGGTAGTAAAATTCATAGAATTATACACCAAAATAAGTCAATTTTACTGTTAATTAAAAAAAAAAAAACATTGGTGGAGAGAAATAAGACATTATATCCCTTTCAGCAGTACAAATGATTTTCCCACTGTGGTATGCCAAGAGGGTTTTAAACGTGTGTTAAGTTGAATCGATTATGGAATTTCTGTACAGGTAGGAAGTATCAGGAAGAGATTTATTTTTGACTGTTGTACATAACGATGGGAAGGAGGAAGGATGGGTTCAATTTTATTCATGCTTTTACATACAACAACAATCAAAACTCATAAGACAATATAATGAATTAACAATATTCATAAATTGTTTTTTGAAATATCTAATCCTCATCACTTATTAACTTTCTGATCTCCTTTGCACTTTCCAAAATAAATTGCATCTGGATTCTGAGTCTGAGATGCTTGAGATGGGAAGAAGTTGGGTCAAAAGTGGGAGTTCATTTTCCTTTATACTGCACATCCGCTATTCATATCCTACCATCTGAAACTAATTTGTTGTGTGTAATTTCTTCCATAAAGTTGCTGGAATAAACAATGCATGCATAGCTCCTTAGATGTGTATTCAGCAGGGACTTGCTTGCCTGTGTGTGATTTTCAGCTCTCTCAGAGCTTTCAGAAGTACCATCCAGCACTGGAGCTGTCATGTGGGTTCTCAGAGGGCCTATTATTTATAAACTAGGGGACTTGTGTGTATGGTTTTTTATCTATGACTGATGTGATATGGGCCATGCTCCCCACTCCCAAAGTGTTCCTAAGTCCAGTTCAGTGGATTCATAATGGGGAACAGACAGGCCCACTCTATGCCTCTGGTCCAAATAAGTGCAACAGTTTAGTCCAATGGGTGAGAAGTTATAGCATTGTGGTCTGTCACTTGCTCCTAGTAAACGAAAGGCACCTCAGGTGGTGCATTTTCCATGGTGGCAGTTAGTTGCTGGGTTTGGCCTGACTTCATTTCTGTGATGTGGATGCTAGAGCATTTCACAAAGTTCCTTGAACCCTTCCACCTCCCATCCTTACTGCCGGGAGCTTTGCTGGGTGGTGGCATGACATAGAGGAATAAGATACAGTCCTTCTCACAGACCTTGCAAATTTCTTTCCAGTCCTTACAATGCATGCAAGTCCTTTTCAAATTGTACATTCTAAACTGCATTTTGCCTCTTTTAAAGAGGGACTATACTAGGGCCAATATGGGTCACTTCTTTTGTTCTTTCTCTCAAAAATCCATCTTTTCATTTTGTACCCATAATTAAATTAAAATATTAGGCTTGAAGATTTCCCTTCTGAATTTGTATACTATCATTACTTTAAGAAAGAGAGTAAAATTCATTATAGAATATTTTAGAATGCTCTTGTCAGCTCTAGAAACATAGTTTTGAGTCCCCTCCTTGTAGCAAAAAGAATCCTTCTCCCGGAATCTTCTGGCTCACACTTAAACTTTGGCAGGTTGTTCCCTCTTGCCTTATTTCCTTGGATGCCATCAGTTCTTATGTTATTCAAAAGAATTTGTGGAGCATCTTCTATATACCAGCCACTGTTCTCAGTACTAAAGAAATAAGATAAAGTCACAGGCTTCATGGAGAGGGGGAAGACATAGATTAAACAAGGAAATAAAAAATAATTCTAGAGAATGTGAAATGTTAGGAAGCAAATAAAACATGGATAAGATAGAGATTGATTGTAGGGGTAGAAAGAATGCATTACTTTAGATGACAGGTGGTCATGGAAGACCTCTTTGTAGTGGTTGCATTTGAGCTGAGTCCATAAATAAGAAGCCAGCCACGTAAAGACTGAGGAAAGAAGATTCTAGAGCAGTTTTTCCCCCAGCAGTTTCTATAATCTTCATGTTTAAGTGATCTGGTTTTTCTTTCATAGTCAGGATGAATCACTCTAGCCAGCCCAGTAACTCTCTTCTTGGCCTGTTAATTCACAGGCCAGAGGAATCCAAAGTGGCTGGGCAACAGTCTTAAGTTCTAGTTCAATTTAATCATTGTTGTGTTTCTTGGAGAAAGCATTCCTCCCTTTGGAACTAAAACCTCTAGGCCCTCAGAACAGAAGGTCATGGGAACAGGAAGCAAAAGTTTTGCTAGTGGGTTACTAAGGGTAATAGTGAGTGGTGCTACTCTCATTTCTACTCTTGAATCAAGAGTCGACCCATGAATCCTAGTTATTGGAGAAATAGCACCACATATTAGATGCTGATTCAGAGCATATATAGCCTTCTGGAGAGCCTTGCCTCAGCCCTACAAGGTGCCCCACCTAGCTGGTGCTATAACTGAGTCTTCAAAAGGTCATTCCAAAATTCTGTCAGGCCAGCTGCTTCAGGGTGATGGGGAACATGGTAAGAATTCTACAAACCTGGGCTCACAGCTGCACTTCCATTGCTGTGAAGTGATTTCATTGATCAGAAGAAATGCTGTGTGAGTACCGTGAGGAGGGATAAAGCATTCTGTAAGTCCACAGATGGTAGTTTTGGCAGAAGCACTACATGCAGGAAAGGAAAATCGATATTCGGAGTAAGTGTCTATTCCAGTAAGAACAAAATACTGCTTCCATGGTGGAAGCAGGCCAATGTAATCAACCTGTCACCAGGTAATTGGCTGATCACCCTGGGGAATGGTGCCCTTTGGGGGACTCAGTGCTGATCTCTGCTGCCGGCAGATTGGCCATTCAGTATTGACTGTAGCCAGGTCAGCCTTGGTGAGTGGAAATCCATGTTGCTGAGCCCATGAAAACCCTTCATCCTTGCTACTGTGGCTACTTTGTTCATGAGCCCATTGGCCACTAACAAGAGTGGCTGGGGAAAGAGGCTGACTAGTAGGCTCAGAACGAATCAGCTTATTCACTTGGTTATCAAAATCTTCTCCTGTTGAGGTCACCTTTTGGTGAACATTCACATGGGACACAAATATCTTCATGTTTGTTTCCCCCCCCATTCAGAGTGGTCTATTCATATACCTACCTCTTTACCAAATTTCCTCGTCACTAGTTTTCCCTATAATGCTCCTTTCAAATCTCTGACCATCCAGCCAAAATCACTGGCCACAGCCCATGAATCAGTAGACGATTATATTTCTGGTCATCTCTCTTTCCAACCAAAGTGAACAGCCCAGTGCACTGCTTGAAGTTCTGTCCACTGGGAGGAATTCCCTTCACTGCTGTCCTTTGAGATGTCACTTCTTGCTTACTAGGTTCAATCAGCATAATGTCATCAATGTAATGGACCAGTGTGATATCTTGTCGAAGGGAAAGGTGATCAAGAGCTCCAAAGTTATGACAGGGCTAGAGAGTCAATATACCCCTCCGGTAGGACAGTGAAGGTGTATTGCTGGCCTTACCAGCTGAAAGCAAACTGCTCCTGGTGGTCCCCATTGACAGATATGGAAAAAAAGAATTTGCCAGATCAATAGCTGCATACCAAGTACCAGGAGATGTTTTAATTTGCTCAAGCATTGAAACCGCATCTGATACACCTGCTGCAATTGGAGTCACTACCTGGTTAAGCTTACGACAATCTACTGTCATTCTTCAAGGCCATCTGTGTTCTACAATAAATGTGTTGAATGAGGATGTGGTGGGAATCACCATTCCTGCTTTTTGCCAAGTCCTTCACAAAGGCACTAATCTCTGAAATCCCTCCAGGAATAAGGCCTTGCTTTGCTTTACTATTTTCCTAGGTATAGGCAGTTCTAGTCACTTCCACTTAGCCTTTCCTAATATAAGAATCAATTATCGTCTGGGAACCAGTGTGGGAATTCTGCCAGTGGCTGAGTACCTCCAATTCTGCATTCTAGAACTGGGGAAATAGCCACAAGACAGGTCCAAGTACCCACTGGGCCCACTGTGACACAGACCTGAGCTAAAACTCCATTGGTCACTTGACCTCCATAAGCCCCTACTCTGATTGGTGAACCACAGTGATATTTTGGTTCTCCTGGAATTAGTGTTAGTTCAGAGCCAGTGTCCAGTAGTCCCCCAATGGTGCGATTATTTCCTTTCCTCGATACAAAGTTACCCTGGTAAAAAGGCTAATGATCCCTTTGGAGATGGCTGGGAGAAACATTAAGAGTATAGGTTTTTGACAGTGTACTGGGATCCTTCCTCAAGGGGACTCAGACTTCTCCCTTCATTCAAAGGGTTCTGGGTCTGTAAACTGGCTCAAGTCAGGATATTAATTGAGGGTCATGATTCTGTATTTATGATTCAGGTTAGAGTTTTGCTCACTTGGCCTAGAACTTTTATGCTTATACAGGTACGTAAGAATTTAGTAAGTTTCCTATCTATTTCACTTCTAGGAACACCATGATTAACTAGCCAATGCCACAGGTCTGCAGGGGTCAGAATATTCTGAATACTGCTCTTCTTTTTGAATATTTTTTAATTAATTTCAGGTGTACAAAACAACATAATGATTAGATATTTACACCTCTCACAAAGTGATAATCCCCTCAAGTCTGCTACCCCTCTGACATCATACATAGCTATTACAATACCATTGACTACATATATTCCCTATGCTGTACTTTACATCCTGTGACTATATATAAATATATATATACATAACATATATTTATATATGGTTTCATATATAATTACATATGTGTGTGTGTGTGTGTGTGTGATTACAGTTGACGTTCACTATTATTTTATATTAGTTTTTAGGTGTACAGTGCGATGGTTAGGCATTTATATAATCTATGAAGTGACCCCCCCGTAAGTCCAGTGCCCATCTGACACCCTACATAGTCTTTACAACATTATTGATTATATTCCCCGTACTGTACTTCACATCCCCATGACTATTTTATGACTACCAATTTGTACTTTCTAATCCCTTCACCTTCTCCTCCACCTCCTAACTCCCCTCCCATCTAGCAACCATCAGGTTTTTCTCTGTATCTTTGAGTCTTTTTCTGTTTTGTTTCTGAGTGCTGCTTTGAATCTGCTGTCCATTATGGTAACCACACTACTTTGCCTTGGGTGGTTGAATGCTGCCACTTGGCCTCTGCCACCTGGGGAATGCAATTTCCCCCATTGCATTTAGGTTTCCTAATTCAGTGACTGCAGTTCCCACTGTTAGGTCTGGCCTACAGAGAAGAGTGATCACAGAGCTCTTCAAGGATCCAGGGTTCCCTCAGGA
Organism: Rhinolophus ferrumequinum; assembly: GCF_004115265.2. Taxonomy (NCBI): domain Eukaryota; kingdom Metazoa; phylum Chordata; class Mammalia; order Chiroptera; family Rhinolophidae; genus Rhinolophus; species Rhinolophus ferrumequinum. The sequence goes on along the minus strand of NC_046296.1, from coordinate 31,903,243 downwards.
ATTTGTTTCTCACAATCATGGTGAAAGGTATGTCTCTGGACTCTCCCACGGTGGGAGAGTAGGTCTTAAATGACATAGCCACTCTAACATTCCAGTCTCCCTAAGTCTTTGAATCCCTTCCTCTACATTAAATCAAGGTGAGCATTTCTCACTCAGTAACTGTGGGCCACCTTTTGTCCATGTTTCAGCCAACTAACTAAACAGACTGTTAGAGCCCTTTCTAACTCCTTGAGCTGCAACAATAAATGCAGAATGTCTACTCAGTGAACCATACCAATAAATTTGGCCTGATTCAACTTTATGTTCCTTCTACCCTTGTCCCTCACTCATACTATTCATTCTCAAATACATTTCCTGGATTTCTGTCTGTATGAGTCAGAAAACGCAAGTAGTTCCTTTGTAGTATAGTGCACCTCCTCATGGGTCACACTCTGTACCTCAACTTTTGGGGCCTGCTGGGACTAGTGTGTAGTTATAGATCTAGAAGCAAAGAGGGGTGGTAGCGCTAGGTCCTGAGGAGGCTCAGCATTGTCTTGCATGGCCATGGCCTCAGTGGAAGCCATTACAGTTTTCTCAGGCAGTGCAGGGTTAATCCCCTCACACAGGGGCTGGGACGGGGTGGAGAGGCCACTCCCAATGGCAAAGAAGACTCCTCAGAATTTAGGGGTTCAATGTCCTCAAATTCATCAGGGTCTTCCCACACATCCCCATTCCAACTTTCAGGAACCTATTCCAGTCAATCCAATCCAAGAGTTGGATATATTGGTTTAGAGTTCAGGGAATAGTCAGGGAGAGATATATGCGTTTGTGATTCATTAGCATATGGACAGTATTTAAATATATGAGAATCACTATACTGGAACCCTCCACCCCCTCATGAGAGACTGTCTATAGAAACAAGACCCGAGGACCTAGTTAGGAAGGTTTCTAAACTTTCATATTCAGGTATGCACTATTGCTCTGGAAAGAAGAATTAACATGATGATTTCCAGTACAAATAACTCATTTATTCAAACAATTGCTAAGAGCCTACTATGTGCCAGGAAATCTTCTAGGCACTACGGATACCACAGTGAACACACAGTCCCAGCTCTCAAGATATCTACATACTGGTGAGGAAGACAGACAATAAAAAAACCAACCAAACAAGCATACAACCAAATATACAACCAAATGTCAAGTAATGATAGCTATTATGAAAAAAATAAAGCTGGGTGTGGGGATAGAGAGTGACGCATTGAAGGGGCTATTTTAAATAACGTAATTGAGAAAGGTATTTTTGAAAAGGAGTAGAGATTGAAGTGAGAGAGCTAGCTATGTGAATGTGTAGAGAATGGAGCAGAGTTGGGTATGAAAAACAAGGAAGAGTGGCAGAAACTGATTGAAAGGGAAGCTAGAGTTCTGGTTCCATAGGGAAAGGGGGAGAAGAGCTTAGTCTTTTCTCTGTTTGAGGAACATAGTCAGTTGAGCCTATGAATATATATATATATATTATATGTATAGTATATAGTATAAGGCAAGTAACTTATTGTTTATTAAATTTGTTTATTGTTATTGTTTATTAAATTTATTTTATAAGGATCCACAAAATTTGTATCACTGCTTTTATATAACAATATTCCATCCATGTTAAAGCATATATATTTCAAGAATGTAACTCCTCTGAAAACTCTTGATTTCACACAAAATATTATAAATTGGTTTTTCGTCTGTTCCCTTCACTAGTATAGAAGTTCCATTAGGGCAGTAACTTTGCTCACTGCTGTATCACAAGGGCCTGGAATAGTAGCTGGAACATAATAGGTGTTCAATAAATGTTTGAGAAATGAATTAGTAAATAAAATACAATGAGCTTGCTGGTCAAATTACCTTGACCCTTCAACTAGAAAATGCCGGAAATATAAATGAATTTAGGCTAGTTGAAAGTAGAACTTAAACAACACGTTATCTTTTATAGTAATTTCTTTGTAGAATTTTTTTCTTATAACATCTGTTTTAGTGGTAATAATAGGAAATAATCCCTATTCAAATAATCATACCTATTTAAACTCCATAAACTCTTAAGTTAAAACAAAAGATAAGAAAAGATGGCAAACAAAAAATGTCTACTCATTTTTCTCCCAAGTTATAAAAATAACCAGCAACTTTTAGGTTGTTTTATTTAGTAGTATATTTAGCAAGGAAGGTACAAGTGTGTTATAGGCATAAACGTGAACTATTAACTTTTCTGGTTTCAGTGATAAATCTGTAAGAGTGGTAGGCTAATGATCGGTGATTTGCAGTTTAGGACAACCTCTTAGAAACATTTCTCTTCGGGGTTAAATTAAGAGTGCTTATTTTATTGTTTATCCATAAACACATCACAGCAAATCTAACCTGAGGTGTTTACTGATGATGCTTGTTTAGATGCTGAAGGCAATGCATTAGGAACTGATGGTGACTGATTCTTATCCAATCAGTTCCTGATGCAGTATCTGCGACATCAACAACTCTGAAATCATATTAAGTATCATTTATTTCCAAATGCAGCAACTTTGTTTCCTCTTGTTCCTACATATTAAATTTGCAATTAAGTAACTCTTTTTAATATGTCATATGACAAATGAATTCCAAGTCACGCTAGTGAATAATTTCCCCAATTACCAAAGGAGACATTGTAAGTATAACGTCTGTAAGACTCACTTAGCATAGTCATTTATTTCATGGCAAACTAGCATGGATAAGTATTTTTTGAGAGAGAATATTTTAAAAACAGCTTTCCTTAAGCTACTCATTACTGTTTTTTAATGATAATTTTAAAACTATTAAAATCCTAAACTAGATTTGAGTGAGATAATCTGACAATTATTTAATTTCAGGTTCATTAAGATAAACTGCATGTAGACTTCAAGGTAAGTTTATCAGGACTTTTTAACTGTATTGGAATTCTAGCTTGCGGAAACGATAAGGTTAGAATTAGAATTAGTAGATATAGGAGGTACATGGCACCACGAAGAATGTAGTGGCCAAACATACAGCTCAGAGAATAGTATTGGTTTCCTACTTTATTGATCATTTTGCAGGTCAGCTTTTGATAATCTCATTAGAAAATTCTAATTAATCCTCTAGAATTCCTCAAATATAGAATGAAAAAGGGCCCTAGCATTACTTTGCAAATCCATCCTTCTGTCTAATGGAGCTTCTGTTTTATATGGGCTATTTTGGACATAAAGGGTAGTAAATAATTGGGTAGGGGATTTGGAAGTAGAATAGAGGTGGAGCTGAGAAGTACAAATCACAAAATGGAGACTGAGGGTCCACTGATTGCTATCTGTCTGTCTTCATTTATCTGGATGCCAAGTAAGACTGAGCCTTAAGGTTTCATCATATTTTTATTCTAGAGATGGTGAAATTTTGGCATGTATTACAGTACTCCAGGGACATAATTTTCAGCTTAGTTTCTCTCTTTCTAGAATTCTTATCTATGATCAAGTGTGTTATCAAGTGTTTATCAACAGATACTTCCTTAAGGTTTATATGCTTTTCATATAGAGTATTTCAGTAAAGCCAAAGGACTTGAAAGCAGGATGATATTAAGAACCCTAAAGACTGTTGGAGCAGGAACACCAGGGGAAAGACCCAAAAAAGTCAGCCCATCAGGATATTCCCCTGTAGCTCTTGTGGTCTTGTGTCGGTATAATTTTGGTTTTTGCAGCTAGATTTGACAGATTAGGGAACTAAGTTAACAACTCTGTCAGGGGCTGGGAAATTGCTTGTTATTGTGTTATTTTGTAAGCAAAAGGAATGTGATAAAGACATAAAAGTAAGGGAAGAACAGGTTCCCTCAATATGTGATTGTTGTAAATATCCTCTGTGTGATCTTCTCTTAGTGCCATTTATCAAAAGTAACAGGACAGGAGTCCAGCAGCACACATGTGATGATTCTAGGCTTCTGTTGACAACGTGGAGTGCCTCGTAGAAGCCTGCAACAAGTTTCGAAAGTACTGAGGCCTGGGACATGGTGGCTGGGAATGTTAGATATGGGAATATCATCTTTTATTACAAACTGCTGTAGGGAAGAGTCATTCATGGAGATGGGTGAAAAGCCCTATGGAAACCAGGGGTATCAAACTTGTGCATGCAGCAGAATTATCCAGAGGGCTTGTTAAAATATAGAGTGTTGGGACAAACACTCTGAGTTTCTGATTTAGTAGATCTGAGATGGTGTCTAAGAATTTGCATTTTTGACAAGTTCCCTGGTGATGTAGTCCAGGGACTATAATTTGAGAGCTAGTATTCTAGCGTGTTCTGAGACTATGTGGGCTATTGGAAACTAGTGATCTTAAATGGGACTGTAGTAAGTGAGAATCATAATCTAGAAGGAAAAGGCCAGAATTAAGCATCTACAGAAGTTCAAGTCCCAGTAATTGTTGGAGTTCAGGAATGTTGCTTGTTAGACACCATTGTATTACTACAGATCTTTTAGGAGTACATTTGCAACTTCCTCTTTTCATTTTTTTTCACCCTAGAAAAATCATAAAATAGAAACTCTGCAGTTCTCTGGGTTACTTCAGTTTGGAAATATAGCTAGTATGCCTGCAGACAGTAAAAAATGGTAATAAGGGAAAACATCTCAGAGATAGGCTATCCTAAAACAGAGAATCCTGCAATCCAGGTCACAGTTTTGAGCAATCTTTGCATTGTATAGGCTAAGGGCATCTTCCAGTAATTGAGGTGTCCGTAATAGAACTAAAAAGTGGAGGGTCACACTTTCCAGAGTATCTCCCAGAGGTTTTCCCAGAGAGATCCTCCTGTTACGTCCATTCCAGGTGACAAGACTGTCATACAGCTGGGGACAGCCTTATGTGTTCCTAAACTTGATTCAACTCATCTCTTCTTCCAAGATTTTCACCATACTGTTCCCACAATGCCTACTCATTCTTCAAATCTCCATCTCATCTTCCGTCTAGATGAGGTCTCCCTATTCTTTACTCATAGTCGTTAACCATCTTAATTACAACGGAGATATTTACATGATTGGTTTAACACCCAAGTCTTCCACTAGACTGAGTGGGGGCAGAGATGGTTTGTTCACAGCTATATTCCCAGTACAGAGCCTTGTACCTCATTGTCATTAAGCTCTTATTGAGTAGAAAATGAAAAGCAGTTATATTTGATAGGGAGCAAAACTTGAAGCTAGTTTCTTCTTGGTCAAGCAGGTTGGCTGAGTGTAGCACCTTCCCCCCCTTTACCCCATTCACACCACCTTGTTCACTGCTAGTAGAGTGTGGGGTGCAAGTGCAGCAAGTTTTGAGAATCTGAATTAAATACTACTACATATTTAGGAGAAGTTCAGCCTTCAAGGATTACTCAGAAAAAGTGGTCTAGATAGACCCAATTGGGTACCTGGTAGGTTACCAATCTTGACAGGCTCTAGCTGATACAGGATTAAGTCTGTAAGGAGGAAAGTTTCTTTAATCCTGCTCTATCTCAACAGAAGACAGTTCTGGCTTGGTTAGGATGGCCAGCTTTAGCGATCATGGAGATTTTGTAATGATCACTGAAAGCATAACCATTTTTGTTTTGTTGGGGTTTTGATTTTTTTTTTTTTGGAAGGGGGTGTGCCAAAGGAAGACAAAAGAGGTACTTTCTGGACATTCCACAACTTTTTATCCTCCAATAGTACATATCCTCCAATAGCACAGGAGAGGACCACAGAAAGTTTTCATTTGCATGTGCACAAGAGACAGACATGATGAGCCTGGGGCTGCTTTGCAGCTTTGATGCGGGTGCTGCTAAGATGTCTCCAGCTGGTGACTTCATAGGTCTTTCTGGTAGCACATGAAACTTTGGCTTGATTTGAACCTGCCCACATTCCTTACCACATCTATTCAGATGCAGAAGATAATAAAGTCCTTTGATGGCACAAGAGTGACTATCTATGTAGCTTGTTCTCAATAATGGAATAATACTTGCTCTCAAGTTGGGGCTTCCTCACAGCACAAGGCTTCTTGCACCAACTGATGGGCTAAGTCAGCCTCCTGAGACAGCTGAGCTCCCAGTGCCAGCTCTCTAATAGAGCTAGAAATCTTACTTGACTTTTTCGGCTAGGACAGAAATGTTGATTTCTAGCACTAAGGAGGCTCAGTCAAGAGTCGTCAGGGGAAATGATCTCAGGAGGAGACCTTTGCTCAGTTGGGGAACTGACAGGTAGTGTGGAAAGCCAGGAAATCAGTGGAGAAGTCATTTGACCTCTGGAGGCTCTGGTAGGCACCGTGGCTGAGTGGTGGTGGGATACTTTGGGGCAGGAAGTCGTATCTGGGGAGGGAGCCAAGGATGCTTAGAAAACAGTCAGTACAAACTTTGGGGACCACAGGCTGATGTGCAGTACATGCTAGGACACCAGGTGAGGGCAGAATCACGTAGCATAAAGATGCAGTTTGGGGTGCCCTTTGCATGGGGCCTTAACTAGCTACGGGTTGGGAGACGCACATGGTTCCTAAGAGCAAAGCCAAGTCCAAGCCTAGGTGAGGTCTGACACGAACAATTAATTCTCAGAGCCTCCGCGAGCTGGGATCTGGGGTCACACAGAAGTATACAGCCTGGAAGAATGAAGAGAACATGGCTACTGGTACTGAGCAGAAATAGAATTCAGGTTTGCAGCAATAGCTCCAGGTCACAGATTCAGCACACATCTAAGGTGCAGGCCTGCAGACTGGTAATAGGCTCTGGGAGAGACACTGGCTGCTTCCACTTTGACTCACAGAGTCTTCATGGTGTATGTGGAGAAGGAATAACTAGTGCCACACTGTTGGCACTGGTGATTGAGAGGAGGACTTAGTTCCCAGGAGCCCTAAAGTTTTCAGGTAGTGAACAAGACAGAGACTCTCTACTGAAAGGCTGGGAACCATGTTGTCCTCTACCTTCAGTTACGATTGGCGTAAACTAACCCCCTCTAACAACAATATTTTGAATGTCTCATTGGCAGTGATGCCAAATCCTCCCCTTATTTTGATGCTAATTACTACCAGGATGCAATTTAGAATTTCAGATTCTATGTGGCTGAAAAGACAGGTGATTTTTTTTTTCTTAAAGCAGCAACACAGCTAATTAGTTGCCAATAATGGGGGCTCTTGACTCCTGAGCCAGTTTTCTTTCTGTTCTTTCCGTTCTTTCATACTAGTTTTCTGTTGGTAGGAACCTGCCTAACCTGTGGTCTACACTCCTAAAGTTTAATTGCAAGGAAGTTATTTGGAATCCATAATCAATATTTTTCTTTAGATAGAGTTTATAAATGATTAGGCTCCAAGAAAATGTTATTCGATCTATGTTATGTATAAACAAGTCATGCCACTTTTCTAATTAAAACTCTTGCTACTCCAATCATTCACAAAACCCTACACCCTTATAGCCCACACAGCTAGCCCTCCAACTCCATTTCCATTTCCTACCAGTTTTCCTCTCACTGCCTTCTTGGTTGGGCTCCAATACAGGGATTCTCACTTCTGGCTACCCATTAGAATTCCCTGGGTAGCTCTTAAATAGTGATGCCAGGCCCCGCCCCCAAGTATCCTGATTTCATTCATCTGTGGTGGAGCCATTGACATTGGCATTTCTAAAAGGTCCCCTGGTGCCTGTATGTGTGGAAAGTACTACAAACATCTATGAACAGCAATAATATACTTACTGCATGTATAAAAGCCTGGCAACAAACACAATTCCGAACACATAGTATGCACTCAACTATTTTAAAAACATTTCTTACCGCCTTGAATTGTATTCATTTCCCTTTCCTTTTGAAAATATAGTTTTCTTTTTAGAAAAATTGTCACCAAGTATTGGAATTGGGAATTTTTTAAATGTTTGAAAACAAACATTATTTCCATTAGCAGGAAGGTGTAGATGTTTGGAGAGTTCTCAGCACCCTCAGGAACCCTGAGAATTAATATGAAGCCCTCTTCTTATTAGAGGTAACTTACTTATAGTTTAGTATTTATCCTGTTAATCTGGCAATAACTAATCCTCAAACCGATCTCCTACTTACTACCCAACTAAATTCTGGCAAGACAACTCATTAGGTCATACTATACTAACCTGCCTCAACAGTGGAAATGTAATTTAATCAGATAGACACACAAGCTTCTTTTCTTCCTGAAGATACTTAAGAAGCAATGTGCCATTCGAGACCTTTGAAACAGCATCTTGAATAATGTTGGTTGTTAAAGTTAATCTTGCATTTAATTATAAAGTCGCACCATCTAATTTGTTTTATGTTGCTGGGTGAATGAGGAAGAGAACTGGCCTTGATTTTTCACCCTGAGGAATTACATTTATTCTCATTGTTTGTTTGCTTGTTTTGCAGAATACAGTTTTCTGCCCCTGTTGTCGGGAGTCACCAAGAATTAGAGTTAGGTACAGCTCAAAAATCTTGTGGCAACTCTAGCTTGAGCCATAGTTGATTCTAAATTTCAGTACCAGTGAGGACACTTGAATGTGGAAACACTCACAGAGGGAATGAGGAAAGGCCATTCAGTGTAATGATCTGAGCAGTTGAAGTTTGAGGAGAGCCTGGCAGGAAATCATCCTCTTTTGGACTGCTTGGAATTTGACAGAGTAGCACCCGCACAAAGAGTGAGAGGAGCTTTGAGAAGGAAAAAGTTTTAGGTTCAACTTCTAATACCCAAACTCACTTGGTTGTAATTTTTTTAAAAAAATCAAGTAGCATTGAAGGAGCACGTTCAATAGCATACAAATCCAATGAAGGAAAAGTAATTCCCCCAACCGGTTGCCTTTCCAGTACAACACGGCTTCAGAAAAAGACTTTAGTAAAAGAGGTTAAGCATGAAACCGTAACTTTTTTTTTCCTGGTCGTGAAACAGAAACTTGGTACTCCAATTTTCGTTGCCATGCAAATCTTTTGATTCGTTAGGGCAAGGAAATTGCTCTGTTTAGCATAATCCCAGAGACCACTGTGGGGGATTGTATGAACATCTCACAGTTGCCAGCTGAGATTAAGCCAACTCACAGCCATCCAGGTTAGACCTGCAAGAAGAAAATCTTGTGAGCAGAGGTGCACAGGAGTCTTGGTCAGAAGTATGGCTTTGTTCACTGAGCCCATCAGCTGATGACCTAGCGTTAAAGTCTCCTGTCTCCCTGCTTTTTCCTTGAGACAGTATCCAGCTCCGCCTCTTGATGAATTGAAATCTTATTTTCACACATTTCTGGCATATTCATCATTGCATATAATGTTGTAAAAGGCTAATCTTTGCATTTAGAAAGGATTTGTTCTATTTAATTCTTACATGATAAGAAAAACAAGTAGTAGTATACCGTGTTTCCCTGAAAATAAGACCTAGCCAGACAATCAGCTCTAATGCATCTTTTGGAGCAAAAATTAATATAAGACCAGGTATTATATTATGTATTATATTATTATATTATATTATATTAACCCATTCTTATATTATAGTAAAATAAGACTGGATCTTATATTAATTTTTGCTCCAAAAGATGCATTAGAGTTGATTGTCTGGCTAGGTCTTATTTTCGAGGAAACACGGTAGTATAGGTAAATGTAAAACCAATCACTTGAAAACAATTTTAAAACAAACTATAAAGAATTTGGGAACATCAAAGTCAAACACCCTCAAATACTTCCTTATTATAAGAAAACCAGCAATTACATAAGTAAAAAGAGACATGACCATATATTCACCAGAGGGGCAGGTGTAACCATGGGGGTCCAGGTCTCTACCTTTTCTTGATATTAGTTTCCACAGCCTTCCCTTTGCCCATGCTGCTTTATTATACCTAAGTGGGGTTGGGCCATGAGCTTCAGCCCCTTCTGTCTACTGGGTGGTGCTATTAATGATAGGAAACAAGATAAAGAAAAGAGGGAGGAGGAGATGCTTGTAGCAGTTCTCCATCATCTGCTGTGGGGATTCTCAACTTCAGTGAGCATGAGAAACTTCTTACAAACGTAGGTCCCTGGGATCCACATTCAGATTTTGATTCAGTAGGTCTGGTGTAGGGGCTGGGTTTGCACTTTGGCAGGGATTTACCCTGCCTTTCTCTCTAGCTTCATCCCATACTAGACCATTTCTTCCCCTACATCGTAGACGCCAGCTCTAAGAAACCACTCGAAGTTACAAGAGTCCAATGAGCTGTATTATGCCTTTGCCCGTGCTTGGAATAGTTTCTGTTTCCTCTCTCCTTCTTCTAACACACACCCATGTGCACTGGCGCGCATATACACCTCGTGTGACTCACACACACGCTGAATGTAAGACCAACGTCAGACACTGCTTTCTCTCTTCAGTCTCTCTTCTCTGTGATCACATTCAACTTGTACTATCTCTGTTTTGGTACGTCTTATAAACTCTGTTTTCTGCTACCCGTTGTTCACCTCCTTAGACTGTGAACTAAATATAGGACCCATGCTTATTCATCTTTACAGTCTCAGCCATAAAATTCTCAGCATAGTACCTGGCACTTAATAAGTACGCAATAAAAATTCGTTGAACTAAATCAAATGTTCATTGGAGCAAGGAATTATGGTTCCGTCTCATAACTTGTCTTTAAATAACTAAGACTTGACAGCATTAGGATAGTGATAATTTGCTGAGTTAGAAAAATGGCTTCTCATGGTAAAAAAATCATGTGGGTATAAAGTTACAGAAAAATTGAGAAAGAACAAGTGAGTATAAAAACAAGATTATGAACTCCTAAGTAAAAGGCTACTTTTTGAAAAATAAATATGTCTGCTCACTGGAATTTAGCATTTAAACTATAGTTCTAAGCTGATTTTCTGGAGTCAAATTGCTCAGGATCAAAAATAAATGGATTTTATCCTAATAAAAACACAAGGGTCTGTCATTTTTCATGTCTTTTCTCTCAAAGGATTAGGATGAATCAAACCCAACTTCAAAGCAACACGTATGATGGTTCATTTTCTCTTTTCTCTTAGCCTTAGACTTGATTTTCCTTTCTCCCTAGAAGGTTTAGTACTGAAAAGTTACTTTAAACAGATAGGAAGAATGAGGATGTAGTTCTTCTCTCCTATACTAGAAAACATTAGAAAAAGATCATAAATGGAACTACTGAACACTGATGAGACAGATGAGATAGCTGTTGGTGAACCCAGCATAGGGTATGTCATGCCCACAACTACAGTGGGGAGGGCTCTGATGAAAAGCACAGACACATACTTTGGCACCTTGCCCACCTTACTGGGTTGCTGTGATGGGCATTTAAAAAGAAAAAGGGTAAACTGATATAAAGCAGTTTTGGTAACAAATTTACACGAATGTGTGAGATAGTCTAATGCCAGATAACTTGAAAAAATAGTAGCAGAGTGAAGCATCAAGAAGTAAACTACTCCTAACACTATCTAAACATCCTGTTTCAATATTTTCAGAATTTTACCAAAGGAAAGAAGCCTCTAAATCCATAGGGGGATGTTTCTGCCAGCATCTTTGGAGGCACTGCAATGTATGCATCTGTCATCTTAGTTCCATTAGGACTTCCTAAAGATTTGTATTTGGATGTAACAAAGAAATTCCTGCCAGGTCATTGGATCTGTTCAGATGGTGGCAATGTTAATATTTCTCTGAAAATCAGTGTTATTGATTCAAAGCAGGAATTATTTAGGTATGTTCTGAGAACTTGGAAGGATTAACCTTCTTGCTGCAAGTTTGACTATAGAACGTAGCATAGAGTGTTGGGAAGCACTGAGCTTTGGAGTGAAGTAGAGCTGGTGTGATTCCTGGTTCTATCACTAGTGGTGCAGCTGTGGGCTCTATTATTATTATTATTATTATTATTATTATTACTAAGGCAAATTATTTTGTTTCTTGGAGCCTCAGTTTCTGCATTATTAATACTTGTGCGTGAGATTAAGAGTAAACGTGGTAATATTTGTGAACATATCTACCTAGCACAGAATCAGATAGATAGATACTCAATAAACTCCAGTTTTGTTTTGTTTTAATTTTACTACCATGTGCTTTCGTTAACTCAATTACTTTTTCCATTTTTTTTTCAAATTCCCGACATCTCTATTTTAGAAAAAGTACCCAAATTCTACTCTTATTTTTTAGTGCTTGTGTCTTTGTTATTTTCCTCCTTCCTAGAGGTTTTTTTCATGTCTACTTCTGAACCTTGTTCGAGTTACTGATTTATTGCTGATGTACCAGGGTATACTAAGATGTCTCTATTTCTACATTGAGGGGCTTCTGAGTTTACATGATATTTATGGTTTCTCAGAACCCCATGGTATCTAGAGTTGACATAAACTATATTTGTAATTCCGTTTTCTCTTCTTTATGGATAGGAGCATTATCATTTGAGACATGTCATTGACAAATCTGGTCCTCTCTCAGCTTTCAAGTCTAAATTCTGAAACGTCTCTGGTCTTTGGTCTCAGGCTCACACTGATGCTGAATAATACTAATTTTGTCACACTTGGATATCCTTTGCAGTCTCCCTTTTAGAAATAAACTCAAAACAAAGGCATAAAATCCATAAAAACCAACTGAAAATGTCTTGGTGGGTGAGAAGACTTATAAGAACCTATTTCAGGTGACTGTCTTCTGTATCCAAATTTCTTAGCGGTTCTGGTGACCACCTGAAGGTTCTCCAAACAAACTTCCTGTCCTTGATTTCACAGTGGGAGTCACTCTCCAAGCAGTAACCTTTTTTAGGTCTGCTTCCTTTTACGTTGTCTTCTTGTTCTTTTGGGATTGGGATTCTGAATCCCCCAAGGTTTGAAAGATAGCCAACTATTATTTATTATTTTTGTTGCCTTGTAGGCATTCAGAAAATGTTTGGCTTTGAATTGGTTTCAATAAAATAGTTGGCTTGAGTTACAAATAAGCATTTTGGCTGGAATTTTGTTAAATACTAATTTGAAGCTGAATTTTGGTAAAGCTGCCCTGAATACATCTATCTTTGTCAATGGATTTGTTTGTTTATTAAGTGCATACTTTCTGAATTTTTGTGGGAAGAGAAGGTCAGACAGAGGAGCATGAGGATTACAAGTGATTACGAATAGAGAAAGGGATTCATGGAGAATGGTGTCTAGAGATAAGGCGTTACGAGAAGGGAGTCTGAGTCATACTGTGCATAAGTGGGTGTCCAGCCCAAGGCCTACGCCAGAACAGCCATTGAGCTGAGCTTCCCATTGGCATGTTTTCTACATTCTGAATGGTGGAGACATGCCTGTTTAGGTAGTCACAATTCATGACAGAGCACAAGTGTAATTGATATAAAAAATGGTTCCCATAAAAAAGGCTTTATCCTTTTCTAGTTCAAGTTTTTACAAAACCTTAAAAAGAAGCCGGCTCTACTTCAAGGGACAGCGTACATCGTAACTGGAGCCAAGCAGATGAATAAATAACCTCTGTAAGGAAAGCCATCAGTAGGTCGGATTATGACACTGACACGAGTAACTGAAGAGAAATAAATGAACTAGTTGCTGTTCGAACAGTCATTAGAGGTTGCCTGTGTATAATTGGGTTGCAACCCTTAAGACTTGGCTTATGCCATATTCCCCTTCTTAAAAAAAGAGAATATTTTAAAGGTCATCTTTCTGGACACCGAAGACATAGCAGTAACTAACTTCAGTGACATGAATCCTTGTTCGTGGCCAACAGGGTTGGAGGTGTAGTGGCTGGATCAAATTCAACCTACCTTCTTTTGTAGAGCACGCCAGCAGTAAAAGAAGGAGGGAAGTTTATCCTGGAAGTTTTTAGGAGAGTGTGTGTAGAATCCCAGACCTCTGAAGATTCTTGCAACAGAGGAAAAACTTCAGTCTGTAAATTTGTCACAGTTTTCTAAGGATACTTGGTTTGGGATGATGGAGAAGAAGCTAAAGGCAACAAACACGAAAGAGTGGAAGATGATTAGGTACTTGTAGCCTGCAAACCATTAAGTCTCTATGACAAACTGTTGGGCAAGTTTGTAACAGGTTGACTTACCCGCTGTCAGCTCTTTGGAGGCAGGGCCCAATTTGAGACTTCTGTAATTCTCACAGCGCCCAATTGGGGCCAAAGGCTTCTTATTGATGGGTTGAGTGCCGTGCCACAATCTGGCAGGATGCACATCCTACAAGGAGGTGGTTATTTCAGAAGCAAATGCATCCCTGTGGTCAATTTAATTGGCTAGTGACTCAACAAAAAGGCTTAATCCTTACAAAAGCTCAGTTTTCTCATTTTAAAATGGGATCCCAATTTCTATTTCATAGGATTGTTAGGGGCTTAAATAAGACTATTTATGTAAAGTGCCTAATAATGCCTGATATAGAACACTTAATAAATTATAGCTGCTATTTAAGTATTCCCTCAGCAGTTACAATAATTTGCATGGGTTAAAAATTTGAGTTGATCTTATTGTCAAACAAACAGAAAACAACCTTAGCTAATCATACCACTCATAATAACAATAACAAAAGCTGCTATTTAATACGTGATTACCATGTGTCTAACCCTGTACTAAGTATTTTATGCAGATTATTTCATGTGATTCTAACAACAACCCTATCAAGAGGGTTCTTATAGAAATCAAACTGAAAATGGGAGAAGGTCCAGCAGTAGTAGTTTTCCATGGAGTTGCAAAGCATCTTGGGAATCATTTGCCAGAAACACAAGTTCCAGAGATATAGTGAGAAAAGGAGGGAGGGAGACGGGGCAGGGAGGACACAGAAAGGGAGAGAGAAACCAGAAGGCATAGTCATTTTGTAATCATCACAGGAGCCCTTTTTTTGAAGAGGAGCCTGAGAAAGCCACCCAGCCAGCACTTGTAGGACTGTTGCTTTATGGACAGCAGCAAGTGTAACTAGAGATAGCACTGTGAGGAAAAAAAATGACATAAAGATTTTTTTTTTTGGTACTGTTTTTGAGATATTAAGAAAAGATTGGAACCTATTAGAGAATACAGGGCCCAGTCTACAGAAGAAAGCCCATGGCGGGGGGGGGGGGAAATAGCCAAAGGGAAAATATCTGATGAGAGGGAGACCCTAAAAACAATCTCTTAGGTTTGAAGTTGAATAGCTAAAGTCTCTAAGGCAAGAAATGAGGGCACTAGGAGGAGAATAAATAACTGCCTTGTGAAATCAGTTCTTCTGGTTGTGGGTTTGCATGTGTTTGGGGAGGGGATGTCAAGACTATTCATACATACAAAATTTTAAGTTATTTTATTGAGGTAAGTACACTTACATAAAATGCACAAATCATAAGTGTACAGCTTGATGAATTATCACAAAATGAACACACCCATGTAACCACCACCCAGGTCAAGAAAGAGAACATTACCATCTTTATAAATATTTACTGCTCATAACTTTCACATGATTAGTTTCTTAAATGAATTTGTGTCCTTCTAACATAGATGTTTAAGGTCAAATGTGGCCAGTTAGGATGTTGTATATAGAGAGTGGGAAAAGAGGGCTTGTTCTAAACAATGATTTTGAGAAAACACTTAAAATCCATAAACTTCCATAAAAGTAAGATATTAAAATCTGAATAAAGGATAATCACATCCTGAAATAATAATTTTATGTACCTCCCAAACCCATTGGGGAATTGAAAATTCAGGTTCAGAGGGGAATTCCCACTAACAAAGGAACACCCTTAACTTCATTGTCTAAAGCTTTAAAGAACATACAGCATTTGGCACTCTTCCAAGCACATGGTGTGCTCAGCAAATATTTGTCCATAATACTAACATGATAAGTTACCTTTCTCATTGAATACACAGTGATCCCTGGTTTCCCTAAAGCAATAGCCTGTGCAAAGAATTATGACTTTTAGTTCTTCTGAAGCTCCTGGTTGGAGCCTCAGGGGGAAAGAATAATCTATGTGAATGAGTGGTGATGTGTATTATACTGATGTGTATATATTGAAATGATTTCATCTTTCACATCCACTTCTTCCCACAACCAAACACAGCTTTGAGTTTTACAGAGATGAGGGAGAGGATAGAAAGAAGGAAAATACGAGGCAAGATGATGAAGAAGTATGGGAGGGGAAAACAAATGTGAGTTACAGTTGCTCAGGAAAGGTACCTGTGTACTTTCTTTGCTTCAAGTTATTAATATTACAATTTACCATAACAAGTAACCACATCTTATATTAGATCAGATTCCATTATGCGCTACTTTTATTTTGGTAGGTAATCATTTGTAAGCTGAGACAAGTTCTCCATGGCAGCCACCATGGTGGGTAACCTCTAAGACAGAAAATTAAAAGCTGTTCGTCAAAGGAAAGATTATCTATTTTTTACAAAATGTAATATCCTTAATGAGCCCTTCAGTTGAAACTACAGAAGACAGAGTTGATAAGTGATGAGTAAATCTGACCGTAAGGAATGAGTCTGGTAACATTTACCTGTTGTAAGTTCTAATTCAAACCTGGTTTTACAAACCCCCAAAATGATCCCCGCTGTGCTACAAATACATTAATGATTTGTTTTGCCTTAATTTTTAGGTGGCCAGCAGAAACTAAGAAAGGATGAGGCACCTAATTTATAAGAATGTGTGAATATGATGCTTTGTCATGTTCTCAGCTATAGAAAGGCACAATTTTAGCATTTACTTTTTGGGGTTAAAGTATAAATAAGTGAAGAATTCATAAGAATTCATATTTTTCCTTGGTGTCCACTCTAGCCAGTGGATTATAAATTAGCAGCTTTGCTTCTGAGTCAACCATTTGGGTAATATGACAAATTGAATAATTATTTAAGACACTTTTACAAGACTATAGATAGTTCAAATAAATTTTTTAAGGAATAAGTGTCATATGGTGTAAATAAAACTGAGGTCTACTTTCAGGTTTATCACTAACCAGTTGTATGACCTGTGGCTACTTAACCTCTGGACCCTAAAATTGGGTGGTGTGTAAGAAGGTGGGCTTTGGAATCAAGCAGACCTTGTTCAAGGCCCTTATTAAATCACTAGGGGCTTCAATTTTCTCTTATGCAAAATGGGGCCATTAATAGTCCAACTTCATATAAGGTTGTGATAAGGTTTAAATAGAACAGTGCATGTAAAATGCCCAGCATATAGTCAATGCTCAATAAATAATCGAGTCCGTGTAAGTAGTCACTCTTTCCTTATCCATATCTGACATGTTAAGGTTCTGTGAATGATGGAGTTTCTGGTGTGTCTGTCAGGATTGTATCCAGTTGGGAATTTCAGTTTCCTGAGGGGTGGCATATTATAGCCAAACTTTACTTATGCATAGTTCCTCTGGCATTAGCATATTTCAGTTACACATTTATTGAAAACCCTGATATCCCTTGAACGAAAGAAGAAGCAATCTGCTGCTCTGTCAAAAGAGCACGTGGCCTCATCGGGCACAGTGCTCCAGGAGGAGGTATTTGTTTGTCTGCCTTAAGAATGAGTGGCCTTGGGATCACCAAGGAGCATGGCTGGGCCTAGGAGGGAGGAGGAGCAAAGACAGAAGGCCAGTATCCTTGGGAGGGGCTAATGATGGGGCAAACGAGTACTTCCATCAGCATCCTCTCTCTTGCAGTTTCCACAGCTATGGATGGAGTTTAGAGGGTGGGTGGACTAGGCCATCCCAAAGCTTGCGCAGTTCACCCCAAGCACAATAACAACATTCTGTATCTTTTCAGTTCTTTATCACTGGCAAGTGTTTTTCCAGCCACAGAAAGTAAACAGGAAAAAGGATACTTTGCTTGTTTTAAAGACGAAGGAATTGAGACCCGGAGAGCCCTAGGTTTGGAAGTCAAATAGTCAAAACCCAGTTTTCCTGAAACATAGCTGTGCACATTCATATCATTTCTTTCCTTCCCATTTATGTCTTTCTGAGTTTCAGTCTCTTCGTTCATACCATGGAACTGTTAATAGTACCTTCCTCACCAGGTCTGTGCGAGAACTAAATTAAATAAATGAGTATAGAGTGTGACATGAAGTAGTAGCTATTAGTTGTTGCTATCAGATAGTTATAGCTCCCTTACTGCCTGGGAGAATGCTAAATTGCATTGTTTCTTCAATGAACCCCATGCTTTGAAAGATTTGTATATCAAATTACACCTATTGGTTAATTTTTTTTTCTGTTATTATCAAAAGCATTTAAGACTGCCAGTTGGAGCTTCTGATCAGCAATTACATCAATACTGAATTGAATTAATTGCAATAAATCAAAGAAACCTGATACATAGAGAGCCCTTTGTCCTCATCTTAGTAAATGTACGTCCTTCAGGTTCTTTGACATGTCTAAAACATCTTGCTGATCTCTAGCACTGTCTTTGCAGATTCTGGACATAGTTGAGCTCTCTCTCTCTTCTCAATGAGTAAGCCAAACCTTATTATTATAATCTGACTGAGTTGACATTTTGTGTGTGATCTAATTACATTTTTTGAATGTTACAATTTTTTCCATCACATCATGGGAAATTGGTGTGGTCCAGAAATAATAAAAATGAAATCATTAAGATTAAAATTAAAGATAAATTTTTAACATACAAGTACTACCAGAAGTTATTAATTAACAGGCTACCAACATTTCCGATAATACATTCTGATATACAAGAACTAATTGTGTATATTTTATTCATTGCCATTGAAGGCCCAGTTAAATTATAGTTTTTTTTTAACTCTTTATCCACGCAATGTTTATAATATCAGGAAGGAAAGGACAATCTTTTTTTTGGGGGGTATACAGAAATTAGATCTTTCACAGACAAATTTAACTGTTAAGAGGGAAACTTATAAATGATATAGAAAATGATACATTTATTAAACTCATCTCTTATTTTGAAAAGATATGTCACATAGAGAACAAGTCCTGAGTCCTTCAAATATTATTGGGTCAGGCTAAAATAATTTCATTGTGAGAGCATTTTCCTTCTCGGTGTGCAGTCTAAGTGCATATTTTGTGCTCTTAGGAATAACTTTCCAAAGCTGAGTGAAGAATGTAGCAATAAAATCTAATAAGAATTATGGCTCATGACTTGAATGATGTCAGTACCCTTTTAATCCTCCCAAACATGAAAACGTTTTCTCCTCCTAAATTAGACTTCTTAACTCTTTGTCTCTAAGGAAATAAACAGAGCTCTGCAATTCCTTTGGCGAAATAAGAGTTAAAGGAAGATGTTTTATTCCATTATTAATGCTTATGCTTATTATTAAGATAATCACTGTAGAAAAAGTGTATCCTAGACAATATTTTTATGAATAC
Organism: Rhinolophus ferrumequinum; assembly: GCF_004115265.2. NCBI lineage: Eukaryota > Metazoa > Chordata > Mammalia > Chiroptera > Rhinolophidae > Rhinolophus > Rhinolophus ferrumequinum. The sequence goes on along the minus strand of NC_046296.1, from coordinate 31,884,065 downwards.
ATATTATTTTGTCTGATATTTTTCATCTATTAGCTAACATCAGAAGATCCCCGAGTTCATTGTTCCAGCAATAATTTTTTTTGTTTTCTTTAAATCAGTGGTTCTCAAATTGGAGTGTGAATTAGAATCACCCGGAAGGCTTGTTAAAACACAGATTGCAGGGACTCATTCTCAGAGTTTCTGATTCAGAGTTTTCTGATTCTGGGGTGGGTGTGAGAATGTGCATTTCTAATAGGTTCTGCGGTGTTGCTGATGCTGCTAACAACTGCTTTAAACCATTTAAACCTTCCTATCTTACAATTTAATCGTGGGATTCAACTATCATGAGGCATGTATGTCCCCTTGGTTTAGAAGAAGCTCAAGTTTAGTAAGTTAGCTATAGTGTGGTTATTTGGCCACTCCAGATTTATTCAAGTCAAAGAACTGCCTACAGAGAAGCATGCCTGATGAAATGGTTTGATGCTTGAAGATGTCAGACTGTAGAATCTCTACGGGTAAGTGTGTGATTTTTTTAGTGACATCACATTTGCCTGCAGAGATTTTACAGTCTGCCACTTTGAAGTTGTATTTAAGATGGGAAAAAAGTTGTCTTCTTTCTACAGTGATCTTTCCAGGGCTGCTAAATTTAAAAACTGTATTTATGTGAAGTTGAAATTGAATGGGACAAAGGAGTTCCAGTTGGATTTCAGATAGGCGACTAAATGAGAATGGATACTCTCTTCCACAAATCACTATGGAGAATAAAGGAAAATGGGAAAAGCGAAGCTTCCCCAAACCACAACCAATCTCATTTGTAGCAAACAATGTTTTAGCTGTAATGGAAGGCTTATAGTTAATCCAAGGAAACATCCCTGAGTTTCAAGCAATTTTATTTAAAGATCAGACTGTAATTGGGCTTCTCAGTGTCTTAATTTAGTTATGCTTCACTAATCACAAGAAAGATGAGTGGAATGAGGAGTTGTACTTCTTACTTTTATTCCCCCCCCCTTCTACCTATTATCTGTTTTATGATACATAACATCACCTGCTACTGCTTTTTAAAGTGCTGGAATAATGCAAAATTAGCAATATTTACTTCAGAAGCTCAAGAACAATCTAGTTTGTGAGTATTGTGAGATCATTAACTCTACACTATTTTTTTTTGTTCATTTGTCAGGACAGATATATTTTTTCTTCTAATGTTAACTGTAAATTTATTTCAACTTTTGACTATAGCAAGGACTTTGGGTATTTTCTTCTTTGTTGTATCCCAATATAGAGAACCGTTCCTGACACATAGTAAGTACTAAATAAACATTTATTTGCTGAATGGACATTAATTTACTTGGGATTTATTTTTTGCAAGTGCTTGTGTACCATTAGAATGGCAATATATAGACATCAAGTCACATATTTTATTTATACCAGAGTGAATATATTTGATATCAGACAAGATAAAAACACAGCACTTAAATATGAAAAATCTATCTTGGTAAAAAAAAAAGAATATCCCTGTAATAAAATAAATTATAATGGAACTTTAAAAAATAATATCCTTTTAGTCTTGTAGTGTTATATTATGCCTTTCTTGCATGTAGTTTTATTTCCGATGGTGAGTTCTTTAGTCTTGGATTATATCCAAATTTATGTAATAATGAATCACAAAATTAGGTTTGATTATTGTTTACACTACACAATACAGTGTCTTGATTATCTGTTAATCTGCTATATACACATCTATTGACCTCAAGATGACTTTAAAAGCATCCTTTCAATTGCATCCTGACTTTTCCACCATAAATACAAACTGACATTAAATCTCTCATAAGTGTGTGGAGGATATAACAGGTGGCCCTGATCTGATGTGACTGGAGCTAAATAATGTGTTGAAATAATTGGAGCTTAAAAAGATAGGAAACATCTGGCCTTTAAGGGAGAACATTTTCATCCTTTTACTGCTTTTTAAATAGAGAGCTACATCATTCCGGGTTATGCAGCATAAAAAGGGGCTAGTGTTAGGAACTCCACAATCCTCGTTCTGCTCATCTGAGCTCCAAAGGGTGGGACTAGTATACTTTGGTTATGGGAGGAAGAGAAGGCTTCTTATGCCATTTTTCATTTTCCTTTTTCCAGTCATGCTTTCTGTTTTATATGTGCTTGCAGGGCCTGGTTAATGGTATTAATTGTTCTTTTGAAGGAAAATTGAACTTGTGAATGACGGGATCATAGTTGCCATGTCCCTGATTGTTGATATCTTGTTTCTTTGCTCTATGGGAAGGCATGGATGGAACAGAGCTTTGGAATAGCATCTTCATTTTTGCTGTATGACTAGGCTCTTTAGAGACACCAGCCTGTAACACAGGGCTCCTGTTAGTTTAAGCACTTATATCTATAGAGAGAGACCTCTTTATAGTTGATGTATAAGCATTATTTGACATTAACATATTAGTACAGATACATTTATAAGACTATGCATGGAAGATATGAAAGATCTGAAGAAAACTGAACAGTACAATTACGTTTTGAAAGATCAGGAGGTTAAGATGTACCCATTTGTTCTCAACCCTGACTTCACATCAGAAGCATCTTGGGATTTATGAAACTGATGGAGTCCCATACCCAACCAAGTCCTCCTGAATCTGCACTTCCAATCTGTGAATTTGAGACGTCTCTATTAAGAAAAAAAGATGAATACATTTTATTTTTTAGAGAAGTTTTAGGTTCACAGCAAAATTGAGTGAAAGTACAGAGAGTTCCCATCTATGCATATAATAAGTCCTCACTCAATGTCAATAGCTTCTGGGACTTTAAGCAAAATGTGTAACGAATCCAGTTTTACAATAGGCTAATTGATGTAATAAACAAGAGTTAAGTTCCTACAGTATCCCAGGTGTCTCATCAATGTTATAACAAAACAATGTTATTTGAGGACCCACTGTACCCTCTATTCCTACACTCTCACAAGTCCCCTACAATGGACAGTCTGCATCATAGTGATACATTCCTTACAATCTATGAACTACACTGACAGACACATCATTATCACTCAAAGTCCATAGTTTAAATTAGGGTCAGTCTTAGTGTTCTGTGGGTTTTGACAAATATATGATGACACGTATCCACCGTTGTAGTATTTATTATACAGAATAGTTTCAGTGCCCTAAAAATTCTCCGTGGTACGCCTATTCACCCATGCCTTCCCCCAACTCCTGATCTTTTTATTGTCTTCATAATTTTGTCTTTTCCCAAAACTCATGAGGTTGGAATTATACAGTCTGTAGCCTTTTCAGATCGGCTTCTTTCACTTATGCATTTACATTTCCTCCATGTCTCTTCATAGCTTCATAACATTTCTTTTTGGCACTGAATAATATCCCACTGTCTGGATGTACCACAGTTTATCCACTTATCTACTGAAGGACTTTGTGGTCGCCTCCAAGTTTGGGCAATTTTGAATACAGCTGCTGTAAACATCCATGTGCAGGTTTCTGTGGGAATAAAAGTTTTCCACTTATTTGGGTAAATACCAAGGAGCAGGATTACTGGATGCGATAGTAGGATCTATTTAGTTTTCTAAGAAACTGTCAAACTGTCTTCCAAAGTAGATGTACCATTTTGCATTCCCTCAGCAATGAACAAGAGTTCCTGTTGTTACACATCCTTGTCAGCATTTAGCGTTGTCAGTGTTTTGGATTGCAGCCATTCTAATAGATGTGCAGTGGTCTCATTGCTGTTTTAATTTGCAATTCCCTAATGGCATATGAGGTTGAACATTTTTTCATATGCTTCCTTGCCATCTGTAGATCTTCTTTGGTGAGATTAAAAAAGCAACCCAAATCTAATCATTTTCTTATTGTGGAGCTTTAACAGTTCCTTGTGTATTGACATTGGTGTTTTATCAGAAGTGTCTCTTGCAAATATTTTCTCCCTGTCTGTGGCTTATCTTGTTATTCCCTTGACACTGTCTTTTGCAGAACAGAAGTTTTTAATTTTAATGAAGCTCAATTTAATTATTTCATGGATTGTGCCTTTGGTGTTGTATCTTAAAAGTCATTGAAATACCCAAGGTCACCAAGGTTTTCTCCTTTGTCACATTTTAGGAGTTTTTATAGTTATTTATATTCCTGTTTTACAGGAAGGTCTTTGATCTATTTTGAATTAATTTTCATGAAGGCTATAAGGTCTGTTTGCAGACCCATTGTTTTTGTATGTGAATGTCCAGTTGTTCCAGTACCAGTTGTGGAAAAGACCATCTTTGCTCTATTATATTGCCTTTGCTTCTTTGACCAAAAGAAGTTGACTATATTCATGTGGGTCTATTTCTAGTCTCTTTGCTCTGTTTCATTCTGCTATTTTTCACCAATACCACACTGTCTTGATTACTGTAGCTTATAGTAAGTCTTAAAGTTGGGTATGTGAGTCCTCTGACTTTGTCATTCTTCTTCAATATTGACTTGGCTATTCAGGGTCTTTTGCCTCTTCATATAAACTTTAGAATCTGCTTGTCGATATCCATGAAATAACTCGCTGGGATTTTGATTGGGATTGCACTAAATCTATAGATCAAGTTGGGAAGAATTAACATCTTGACAGTATTGAATATTTCTAGTCATGAAAATGGAATATTTCTTCATTTATTTAGTTCTTCCTAAAAATCTTTCATTAGAGTTTTGTTGTTTTCTCCATATAGATCTTGTACATCTTTTGTTGGTTTATACTTATTTATCTTTTTGGGGTGGGAGTATTATAAATGGGGATGTGTTTTTAATTTTAAATTCCACTTGTTCATTGCTGGTATATAGGAAAGTGATTGATTTTTGCATATTAACATTGAGTCCCTCAACCTTGCTATAATTGTTTATCAGTTCCATGAGTTATTTTGTCTATTCTTTCAGGTTTTCTCAAGAGAAATTTAAAAATATTTTTAACTAAAGGAAAATGAAAACACAGCAATCATGTCATGTGCAAACAAAGGCAGTTTTATTTCTTTCTTCTCACTCGGTACGCTTTATTTACTTTTCTTGTCTTACTGCATTAGCTAATTCCAGTACAATGTTGAAAAGTGATGAGAGGGAACAGCCTTGCCTTGTTTCTGATCTTAGCAGGAAAGTTTCAAGTTTCTCACCATTAAGTGTGATATTTCAATTCTAATTTTTATTATTATTTTTTCTTCTGCTTACTTTGAATTTAATTTAGTTTTCTTTATCTAGTTTCCTATGGTGAAAGCTTAGATGATTGATTGTAGAGCTTCCTTTTATTCTGATACAGTTGACTCTTGAACAACATGGGTTTGAACTGCATGGGACCTGCACAGCTCAAACTTATGTTGTTTAAGAGTCTACTGTATTTTCGATCCCTGGTTGGGAATCTGCATATGCAGAGGACTGACTTAAGTTAACTCAGATTTTCAACTGCGTTGGGGGGTTTGAAACCTCCGTGTTGTTCAAGGATCAACTGAATCTGTATTTAATGCTATAAATTTCCCTCCAAGCACTGCTTTCATTACATCTCAAAATTTTTTAAAAGTTGTGTTTTCATTTTCCTTTAGTTAAAAATATTTTAAAATTTCTCTTGAGATTTCTTCTTTGACCCATGCATTATTAAGAAGCATATTGTTTAATCTCCATGGATTTTGTGATTTGCCAGTTATCTTTCTGTTGTTGGTTTCTAGTTTAATTCCATTGTGGTCTAAAAACAACTTTCTATGATTTTAAGTTTGCTAAGGTGTGTTTTATGACCCACAATGGGGTCTATCTTGGTGAATATTCCATGTGAGCTTGAGAAGAATGTAATTTGCTGTTTTTGGATGAAGTAGTCTATACATGTCAATTATTTCCACTTGATTGACGTTGTTGTTGTGTTCAGTTCCATCCTTACTGATATTCTGGCTGCTGGGGTTGTCATTTCTGATAGAGGGGTGTTAATGTTGCCAAGTGAAATAATGTATTTGTCTATTTTTCCTTGCAGTTCTATTCATTTTTGCCTCATGTATTTTTAATGCTCTGTTGTCAGATGCATATACATTAAGGATTATTATGTCTTCTGGAAGAATTAACTCCTTTACCCTTATGTAATATCTCTCTTCATTCCTGATAACTTTTCTTGGTCTGAAGTCTGCTCTGTCTGAAATTATAGCTATTCCCAATGTCTTTTGATAAGTGTTAGCATGGTATATCTTTCTCCATTATTTTACTTTTAATCTATATGTGCCTATATTTAAAGTATGTTTCTTGTAGACAATATATTGTAGGGTCTTATTTTTTGATAAACTCTGAAGTCTCTGTCTTTTAATTGGTGTATTTATATTTGAAGTGATTATCGATGTAGTGGATTAATAGCTACAGTATTTGCTATTATTTTATTTGTTGGCCTGTTCTTTGTTTCTATTTTTGTCTTTCACTTTTTCTGTTGTTTTTAGTTTTAATTGAACATTATATATGACTCAATTTTCTCTCCTTTCCTAACATATCAATTATACTCCCTTTTTTTAAAACTCTTTTTCATGGTTTCACTAGAGTTTGCAATATACAGTTAAACAAACCCAAGTCCACTTTCAAATAACATCATGCCATCTCACATATAGTGTAAATACTTTATAATAACAAAATATTCCTAATTCCTTCATACTATCCCTTGTATCATTGTTGTAATTCATTTCACATATACATAAACATAAATAATCATATATCTGTTTATGTATATATAGGTCTATTTGTATAGATATTAATACATCACACATAAGCATACATAATTTAATACATTGTTACTATTATTATTTTGACCTCTCACCTGTTGATCAATTAAGAATAAAGGTAAAAATGTTTATTTTACTTTTACTTATCCATTTTCTGATGCTCTTCTTTTCTTTATTTAGATCCAAGTTTTGGCTTATATTAATTTCCTTCTTGCTAAAGAATTTCTAACATCTCTTGCACAGCCAGACTTTTGGCAGCAAATTTCCTCAATTTTTGTTTGTCTGAGAACGTCTTATTTCTCCTTAACTTTTGAAGGATAATTTCACAGGACACAGAATTCTAGGTTGGTGTTTTATTTTCTCTCAACACTTTAAATGTTTCACTCAGCTCTATTCTTGCTTGTATGGTTTCTGAGAAGAAGCCTAATAGAATTATTATCTTGATTCTTTATCAGTAAGGTGATTTTTTTCTTCTTTTTTGGAGATTTTCTTATCAATTTTCTGAATTTTGAATATGATATTCATTCAAAATAGGTGTTTTCGTTTGTTTGTTTTTGTTTTTTGCATTTATCCTGCTGGTGTTCTCTGAGTTTCCCGGATCTGAGGTTTGATGTCTGATATTCATTTAGGGAAAATCTACATCATTATTGATTCAAATATTGCTTCTTTTCTTTCTTCTACATCTGGTATTCCCATTCCACATATGTTTTACCTTTTGTGGTTATGTCACAGTTCTTGGATATTCTGTTCTGTGTTTTTTTGTTTGTTTGTTTTGTTTTGTTTTTCAGTCATTTTTCTTCTTTGCTTTTCATTTTTGGAAGCTTCTATTGTCATGTCCTCAAGCTCAGAAATCCTTTCCTCTGCTGTGTTCAGTCACTAATTAACATATCAAAGGCATTCTTAATTTCTGTTATAGTGTTTTTTGAACTCTAGCAATTTTTCTTGATTTTTTTCTTAAAATTGCCATCACTCTGCTTACATTAACCATTTGTTTTTGCATGCTGTCTACTTTTTCCAGTAAATCCCTTATCATTGTTCGTTTTTTAATTATTGGTCTGACAATTTCAACATTATTGCTATATTTGACTTCGGTTCTTAGGTTTGTTTAGTCTCCTCACACTGTGTATTTTGACTTTTAGTATGCCTTGTCATTTTTTTGTTGGAAGGTAGACATAATGTACTGTATAAAGGAACTGTGGCAAATAGGCCTCTAGTAGTATGATGGTAAGGTGTGGGAATAGGGGAAATGTTTTATAGTCATAGGATTAGGTCTTGGTGTTTTGGTGAGTCTGTTCTCCTGGACTGTGAACTTCACCAGTACTTTTCAGCTGCCCCCAACACACAACCCCTCCACCTTAGATGGGACTGGATGGCTAGAGAGTGCTTGAGTTGAGTATTTCCCTTCTCCCAGTTCCATTTGTCTCTAATAAAACCCCAGTTGCTTAGGCCTCCTGTAAAATAGTTTTACCTGAGAGTAGGCCTTGTTAAGAACACAACGCTCTGGAGTATTTCAAAATGGTTCCCTTTCTCCTTCCCCTACTAGAAGCATGAGGAGATTTTTCTCTGATACATACTGTGAAGATCTAGTTGAGCTCCTGGAGGTAAAACTCACAAGCATGGGGGCCTCTATGTTTGGAGTTTTTAACTCTCAGACTTTTCTACACTGAACCTTTGGCAATTCATCAATTGCAGTTCAAATTTTGCTATCCTGGCCCTGGTTCCTATGGAGGTTCCTGCTCATGGCTTTCTACTGCAGTGTAAATTGTGATTCTCTGTATTCACCTGTCTCTAATGAATCTAAGATGAGTTGTTGATTTTTCAGTTCATACAGCATACTACTTATTGTTAGCTTGGAGTGGTGACTTCTAAGCTCCTTACCTGATGCAACTCTAGAAGTCTCTTTCTCAAGATAAATCTGATAATTGGACAGATTTGGACCTCATTGTTTTTAAACTTTAAAAAAGCAACACTATCTTGTTTCAAACAAAATCTATGAATTTATGAATTATAAAATAATTTAAAATATAAAATTGGTAAAAGTGGGGGCTGTTCTGGTTCAAGTGTGTGTGTTGGTGAGGCAGAGACCCAAAGTTTTATGCTTTCAGACCCTCCCCTGATGGCAGCTCCAAATTGCCTCTGATGAGTCCTTCATTAGCAAGTGGAAAGCCAATGATCTCTGAAAGCTCTTGGGAGAGGGTTGCGTCTGAGTGGCCAATTAAGGCAAGAAAGACAGAACTCAAGTGGGTACTGACTTCAGATATTTGCCCTGTAATCCCAGTAGAAAGTGAAGGGGGCAGGAGAGTGATGCAATTGAAATCAAAGTTAGATTCCTGTTTGCTGCACAAAAAGACCAGTTTGCAGCTTGCCTCCTTGAAAGGATCCTGTTGGTACAGGGTGTTATTTAGTTAACCCAGCCTAAGGGGATGTTTTAAAGATAGGGGATTGCCCTGGTGATGAACAAATATGAGAAATAAACTTCCAGTGGGGCTGGGTTGCCTGCTGACTGTGATTTCCTGATGATCTATAACAATGGTTATTCACTAACAGCTGGCCCATGTCTCCCTCATGTCTCCCTCGGACAAAGCCACTGGAATCACAGGCGCTCAGATTGGTGAACCAGAACCGTTTCCCTGGTAACAGTTAGCTAGCACGTGTTTTATTGTTTCCAACTGCTTTTCCTGGGGTATTTGCAGGTGGTGGGAGATGCTTTCTTAAAGAGGGGTCATAACCTCATGAACTTTCAGATGTTGCAACAAATTGGGGAACAAAACATTTTTTTTCCTTTCAAATATATTAAGTAAATCTTATTACATAGCATTTTCAAGACAGATGCAGCCTAACAGTTTTTCTATTTTGCCATGATTTCCAGATGTTATCAATTTTAAAGTGAGAGTTCCATTCATGATCAGGATCTGCAGTAAGGAAATATTAGTGTTTTGTATGGCAGCAGAATAGTATTTTGGCTTTCGGGGTTGGGTGTGTTCTGGTTCTAGATATTTCTATAAAATATGCGATCAACTCATAAAATGTGAGTGTATTTTTAATTGGCCTTTTAATCGTTTGTATATTTTGCTTCTTCATTAATTTAGCTCAATGTTTTTGCCTTTGCTGGTAATTTTTTTTTCTTTCTTTCTTTTTATGTACCAGAAAATTTATAGGGTTGCTATAAAATACAAGACCAAACAAGATAAGACTTGGTCACATTAGAATATCCTTCTGTTTGACATTTTTAAAGGATCAGTTAATTTCTGGATGGATAGCTCCCTCTTCTGTCTGGTTTGGAGAACTTGCACCTTTTGAAACTACAGATGGAAGATGCAGTATGTATGTATGCATCACAGAATTCTCCGGCTTGGCTGAAAGTTGAATATAGTTACTATCTGCAGAATAGCAATGCATGAATTGGAATATGGAGGATGCCTCCGCTGTAATAATTTGACTTAAAATAGAATCACCAACCCTGCTGTAACAGCTGGCTGAAAGTAAATGAAAACATTCTTTTAAAGTTAGTATTAAACTTTATCAGCAGATATCACTAAAACATAAACACAGGCCAGATCAATCACTGTCAGAACTGTATTTAAAATACCTGGACTTGTTCAATAAGCGTTTGTCACTTGATTTGTACAGAATTCAAACAATACTGCAAGCCAAGGTTCCTCTTGAGCCTGATTTGCAAGGCCTTTTCTGGTAAGTGTTCTCCCTTGGTTTCCAAACATGCACTTCCTTATAAACTAGATCTGTAGCATTCAAATGCTTTTTTTCAGGACTTTAGGTTTCTTAACATTTTTCTTTGAAAAATATCTTGCCTTTGTTTCCTTGGGTCCAATTTAATCACTACAACAAGAGTTAGGGTTATGCTCTGAAAATGAACACAGCAAGATCTATAACCTAAATGCATAACCGTAGACCAAAAGAGTTACTAAAACTATTTATGATGGTGAGGGTACTTATATACAGTCTTTGTTTCTAGAGACATGAAGAAGTGAGAAATGTTGACTGTGACGAGGAAAACATGGGTTTATTCCGATTCACCCCTTTCATTCCCCTCAGTGGCAGGGTGTTGGCGATTATAGGACTCTAATTATGTGAATATGTATTAAATGAGCACTATTCACAATTCTCCACTTTGCTTTTGCTGGTATAGCCACACCTAGGAACCCTCTGAAAGAGAAACCTCATTTTACCTCACATATTCCTGTTGGTACCAGGTCATTATATTCTTACTTTTCAGTTTTGTTAGAGGGGTACAAGGAACAACTTGGATATAGTGGCATGAGTATCAGAAAACTATTCATTATCAAAACTTGGAGACTTAAGCATACACTTACAATTTTTCAATTACATCCTTATCTCCAAGTAGGTGAAATAATACTCCAAGTAATAAAGTATTAGATTGTAAATCTCATTTGGAATGAGGGATTGTTGGAAACCACCGATCACTGGACACCCAATTCAACTTCCCTTTTCAGAGCACTGAGCCCAGAGAGGGTATTTGTCTTGTTGAGGGTCCTGCAGCTAGGTGTGGCAGAAATGGTTTTTCTGGCTCCTATTGGAGTGCTCTTTTGACCAGGCCACACCCTTTGTAGGGGTCAAGGAGTTCTCCACTACTTGGCTGTGGTTGTGATTCCTTCCTTCTCCAAGTGCGCAGACTCTCACCCCCCTAGTTCCCAGATTTGCGTCCCAGTGACTTACTACCTGAGTGACTTTGGACTAGTTAACCAATCTCTTTGTGCTTCAGTTTTCACTTCTATGAAATGGGATAATAATAGTACATCTCTCATAGAGTTAATACCAGTGATGTGCACGGCTCACTACCTGGTACATAGTAAGCAGTTCATAAACACTGGCTAGTGTTTTTATATTGTAATTTTCTGCTATTCTTTATCCAGTGTATGTTGTGGTCTTCATTTACTCTGTAGCACCCAGTAATCACATTCTAGAACATCTGAAGGTTGTACTCTCATATTCATAACAGCATTATTTACAATTGCCAAAATGTGGAAACAACCCAAGTGTTCATCAGGGGATGCATAGATAAATAAAACGTGATATATACATACACTGGAATACTATTCAGCCTTAAAAAAGAAAGGAAATTGTGACACCTGCTATAACATTGATGAACCTTGAGGACATTATGTTAAGTGAAATGAGCTAGTCACAAAAAAGCAAATACTGCATGATTCCACTAATATAAGGTAGCTAGAGTAGTCAAATTGAAAAGGACAGAAAGTAGAATGGTGGTTGATGAGCTGGGGATAGGGAACAATGGGGAATTATTATTTCATGGGTATAGAGTTTCAGTTTGAAAGATGAAAAGAGTTCTGGAGGTAGGCTGCACAACAATGTGAATGTACTTAACACTACTGACTTGTATATTTAAAGATGGTAAATTTTACATCATGTGTATTTTATCACAATTAAAAACATTTTAAAATTAAATAAAAACAACTGAAAGGTCTAATGCAATTAGAGCATATTAGTTATGTGAATTAAGCCTGGACATTATGACTTCTTAGCCCCAGAGTTCTGGGCCAGTGCTATGGGTTAGAATAAAAAAGATTTAAATAGGTGGTTAGGTGTATGATAATAGTTCTCGAACATCATATCTGTTTTAGTTCTATTTCCTTGCTCTAAGATTGCTGACTTCCTGCCAAGGATGGACTTAATTTCTAGGGTCTCATAGTTTATGGACTTGAATGAAATTACATATGCATACTTTTCCAAGAGATACATGAAGAAACTCCACAGAGACTCTTCAAAAAATGCAAACACATGAAAAGCAAATATGATTTAGCAAGTTTAGCATGAACAAAAACTCCTTTGGGGAGTTGGTAGAGGCTGTTAGAAGAAGCTTAGAAACAGCCTTATTGGAAAAGAGCACGCAAAGAGGTAGAGAAAGAAAAAGAGAGAAGAAAATTCCATCTTGGTTTAGGATTTCAAAAAAAATTTCTGTTTAATTATTATGATTGTCTACAGAGATGATTAAAAGCATCATACATTTCCAAGATAAAAAGCCCAATTGGAAAAGGGTTTATGCTAAATTGGCATTTGATCATTTCTTTTGGCATTTGATTATTTTCAATTAGCATTTGATCATTCCCTTTTATTTCAAGTCAAGAATTCTTTTTTTTTTCAATAAATATCCTTTTTATTTCAATTCAGTCATATTTACTGACTATCTGCTATGTAGTGTCTCAGAGAAGAGACTGCTGGGTTGGTTGGATTTTTTTAAAAAAGTTTTAAAAGAAGGTAAATACTTCAATTTTTTTTTTTAATATTCAAAGTAATTAAATATACTGGAAATAATAACAAATAGTCTTCCTTCCAGATAACATTTCCATTATGACCATGGACCTTATGTAACCTAAGTTTTGCAGAGGAAAATCCTTCAATATATTGTAACAAGAATGTCTTCTCTCTGACATGCTATAGGGAACAATCCCCACAGGGGTAGATGTGTCTGCTCAAGCCAGCATAAAAAAACCCGAAAAGATAGGTACTTATATCGGCTTGTCAAAAATAGCAATGGATATGCTCAGTAAATAAGACAGGATTAAAGTGTATCCAAGTCTGTCACTTTCAAAATGTCACACTTTAATTTTACTATGTCCTTTTGAAATAACAATCAGAAGTGTTGCTTTAAATGTTATATTGTAAATTAAACATTGAAATACAATTATTAGCTTATTCAGGGGCACTACATAATTCCAATTTTAGCATTATCTTAATAAAAATCTGGGTTTATGAATCCATCAATAGGCCTTTTATTAGAATTCCAGGAGGTTAATAACAATCTTGAAATCACAAAATATGCATAAAGGAAAACATCAAACTTACCAAGAAAAATAGGTGTTAACAGCACAAGACAAAAGGCAAATTTCAATGACATTATTCAGTTTTCTATTCTTCAGCATCGGGTACTTTCTCTGATCATCTGAAGACTTTAGACATCGGTGAAAAAAGAAAGGAGGTGGTGGTGTTAATATTAAGAGCTATGAAAGGTGAAAAATGGGCTCTGACCAACACATCTAAACACATTGATGTATTTCATAATAGAAACATTTTCCTTTTCATTGTCAATATTTCTAGTTGAATAAGTACCTGCCACCCCAACAATTCTTAATAAAAACATTTTACCCTTTTGAGAAAGAGTCATCATTTTGAAGGAGTCATCACATTTAGCTTTTAGCCGAAAGTGAACTGTTGGTGGCTTTTGAATCCTTTTCAAGTCATGAAAGCTTAGAGAGAAAGTAAAGAGAAAGAGATGAGATCTGAGCCTACCTCTTTCAGTCCTTGAGAATTAGTTCCCCTTCCAAGTAATTTCTTAAATAGTGAGGCTGCATCAGAACCCTCAGTTCTTCTCCTTGGAAGTTATTAAATCAGCAGAAAGACCGACAATAATGGCACATGAAATCTAAGTTTTGTATAGGAAACAGACAGGCAGTCTACACTTTGTTATTCACTTGATAGACAGAGCCATTTTGACAGCCCTAACCTTGGAAACCACAGGTCCTGCTGAGCTCAGCAGGAGTCAAACGCTGAGTACCATCTGTCAAAGCTGTATTTCCCCCTCCTTCTTATCCATCCTTTTACTATAACATGCTAAAAACAGCGCTAAATGAAAGTCGCTAACTACAGTTAAACTTGTGTGCATTGTAACACTAATGTTGGGGTAAAAAATTCACTCTGCAATCTACCACATTTGATTAAATTGAATGAGGTCTTCTAGGTCCTTTCTTAATAGTTATCAGCAGAAGAAAGTGTGGGTTGAACTCCGTAATTATACTGCAAACAACAAATGCTACAAAATAAGGAAATTGCATCATTTCATATGGTTTTGCCAACACTAACTAAAATGATGAATGGTTTGGAAAGTTCTCAACTCTTCAAGATTTTTGTTTCTTAATGTAGTTTAATTAAACATGTAAAAAACAACAACAAATTTACTTCTTTCCAAAAAATAGAGATTTTAGTGAGTTAAACTCTTGCTTTATAAAAAGAAATCTCATTCAGAACACTCTTTCTCCTCCTCTCTCTAACATAATCAATTCTAAAAAATTAACAAGCCTAATCATAATAAAATCAATTAAATTAAGTGTGATATAGCTCATACTGCATTTGTACAGAAGACAGTATTATCAATTGATAATATAAAGGAGCTAGAACTAGCATTGCTTTTGATTAAGTGCTACCAAAACACTACATAATTGTTGAAGCACAAATTTATTTTGCATTACATTTAAAATTCTTGTACATCTAATGAATAATATTAGATATCTATTTAAAATCTTTAAATTTGTAATACCTTTTCTAGCACATGCAGCTCATTCAGAAATTTAGAGAAAGTTCCATAAATACAGAATCATACAATAATAGAAATTAGGAATTTAAAAATTGAAGAAAACGAGTTTTTTTTAACAGAATTACAAATTTTAATTTTCAATTAAACTTTGTGCTTTATTCTGATTTAGTCTTTGTTTTATCTAATCTTTCTTCCAATTTTTTTCAAATGCTGGAAAAGTTATTTAAGACACTATTCCATGATAATAATACTATATATTACTGTTACTAAATATACCATACTATAGCAAGTAATTATTCATTGTTTAATGGATAATTATATTGTCAATATATTATTAAGAAGTATTTTAATTAATTGATGATTATATTTACACAGTGTGTACTTTTTACGTTCACATTTTACTCAATGTGCCAAATATACTTTTTGCAGAGATATGACAGCCCTACATATAAATACTTGAAATATTTTATGTGAAATATTTTTAATAAGTTGCACACTCAGAAGGTGATTTTGTTATTTAAAGTGATCAAGAAATGATTTATTTTGCAATGTCAAAACAAGTTAACTCATAACAAATAGCTTCTAATATTACAAGATTGGATTTTTGTGCCTCAGTTTTGCAAGAGACTTTGGCTGTATATATTCTCATGAACACATATATATGCATGAAAGCATTTGAACTAAGTCTGACTAGGTAATATTTGAGTTGGGGATTTGCCCCTTTTTTGAGCTTCCCTCACCTGCTCTTCGTCCTAGAAGGGGCTGATCTCATTCAGAGGCTGCGGAAGGAAGCTGCCTTTGCTGGCAGACGTCCCTGTTCTGTCTCTTCCACCAGAGTGTTGAGGTCTGAAATCTTTTCTCCTAGGGTCAGGAAACAACTTTCACCACATTGAGAAAGAAGATTCCAAGGCAAATGCCTGAGGGAAAAGGAGCACGTGGACTTAAATTAATCTCGCTGACAGTTATTCTGAGAGCAAAGAGAAGCAGAGCAGAGTAGGAGGGGAGGCACTTCCAGAGACAGAAAGGGTGTAGACAGTGGAGGCAAACTTGGGTTTCCTCGGGTTTCACCTGAGGCCTGGTCAGTGTCCATAGAGTAGCTTTGTTTTGCACTATGCATGTGTAGACTTTCTTGATTCTCACTTTTATGCTGTTAATTGTCATAATCTCAGAATCTCAGAGTATCATTTTGTTCAATACTTCATTTAAAGATGAAGAAACTGAGACCCAGACAATTCTACTCTGTGGTTATCCAAACCTTGATAAAAACCCCATGTTTCAATGGGATGTGACTGGGTTTAAATCCTTCCAGAGAATTTAACTTAATAATTTGCTCTATAGTCTGTCATAACAATTATATCCTGTATTTTATATTTTATGTATATATTTATATTGTATATTGTAGCTATATATTTATATTGTAGTTTTAAAAAAGAGTGGAGGCAAGTCCTTATGTTTATACTGTAATTTAGAGTTTACAAAATACTTTTTTTGCTTTGACTTTCTTACTTTCTTAGTTGATCTGGCATAATACCTTTTTTTTATTTGGTGAGGGAGAGAAATCTAAAGGTTATGTTTATTGTTATGTCCGTAATCAATTCAAGTCTACTGGATTTGTTGAGTATCTGCTCGTCACACAGCTCTGTGGTAATCTGGGCATCGAGGATAAGAGTCATTCAGTCATTCAACAAAAATTTCTCAAGGCCCTGCCACGTGCTAAGAATTGGGGAGACTGAAAAAAAGTCCTTGCATTCATGGAGGCTACATTTTAGCAGGTATGGGGGGAGGAGCATGATGACAATCATAGAAATATTATAAAACTGCAACAACTCTAAGTAGATGAGGAAGAAAGACGTGAAACTATGAATGGGAACCACAGGGTGAGCTTTTCCTGTCAGACAGGTATACAAGGTGCCCTGAGTAAGTGTGCTGGGGAAGGGCAGAGAGAAGAGAGATACCCAGGCAGAGGGAACACTGTGCATAGGGACAGAGGGCACACAAGCCAGTGAGAGGACCTGAAAGCTGGTGAGAGGGCAATGTGGAGTGTGAAGTGGAGAGTGAGGGGGAGGGTCAGACATCACAGTGCAGTGAGGGCTGTACTGAGGAAGATTGAGCGTTACCAACTAACAGCGACTGGAAGCAAATGGATTGTTGGAAGCAGCACAGCAGTATGGTGACATGATCAAATTGGATTTTGCGATGGCCATTTTGGCAGCAATGTGGGAAAAGCGTTGGCTGGGCAAGAGTGGAGCCTTGGCTGGGAGGACCTGACTTGCTCATTGGATGAGCAATTCCAACATATGTCTCCATTGTACAGATGGGGCAGCTGAGGTCCGAGAAATGACATAACCCAGGTTCAGGTTTCACATCTCTTGATTCCTAGGCCAGGTATTGCTGGCAGAACTATTCCACCTGAAAGTCCCCATCTTGACAGAAAAGTGGAGAGTATTCCCCCCACTCCTGTTTAGTTTCTCTCTCACTTTGTGATCTTTGCATAGAATCATACAGATTAGCAAAACAATATTTTGTTTAATCCTCATGAGATAATTGCAAGGTAGATATTATTATGTCTATTTTGCAAAAGAAGAAGCTGAGATTCAGAGACTGAGTCCTGTGTGTTCTGGTTTCTTCATCTGTAAAATGGGGGTCATAATATTACTGACATCAGAAGATTTAATGGGCAGTGTTCATTTTGTTATTATTATCCAGGGAATTCAGAGCCAGATTTAATGATAATGGTTAGTAACAATATTAGGTCTCAGGGTTACTGCATTTATTTCCATTTCCTTTTCCTGGTGCTTGCTTTCTTTTAAAGAAATAATAATAGAATTTAATAACTACTGAAAATTTAGAAAACGATCACCTATATTCTATTTTTCTTGATAGGATGTGATTAGATTTCACAAATGTTTTCCCAATTTTTTTTTAGAAGTGTACCTAGTTGGAATCATACCATAATTTTATAATGTGCTTTTTCTCTTAACATTATACTAGAATTTTTCATGGTTGCTGCCAGGTCTTGGTGAATATCATTTTAAATAACTAAATATTTCATAATTTAATTAGCCATATTCTAAGCATAGAGTATTTTGGTTGCTTTCAGTTTTTCTCTATTATAGTTAATACTCTAATGACCATTTTCGTACATACAACATTTTCTTCCTTGGGAGTATCTTCTTAGGATACATTTTCAGAAATTAGATTAAAAATCAGATTAGAACTTGAATGTTTTTATAGTATTTTCTACTTATTTGTAAATCATGGCCCTACTTTTTTATTTTTAGTTTATTAACCTTAATTGATAAATATCCTTGGTTTTATTTGGCTTCCAACCTGTTTTCTAAAAGTTGATGTGTTCAAGATCATGGGAGTGAGAAATGCAGAATCAAGACTTAAAGTGTTCTTTCTACTATACTAATGATGCCAATGGGAAAAAAAAAAATTATCACTGCCCAGATGAGCGAGCCATCCATTCCGTAAGTACCAGCTGAGGCAGCAGAAAGAGCAGATGTCTGAGATTTGGGAGTGCTGTGTTCGAGACCACTACCACCAATCTTCCATTGTTTGACTTTGATCTTCTCAACCATAACACTGATTTATAGATTCTTGCCCATATTTCATGGGGAGTTTGAGGCTTAGATAATGTACCCGAGTGCTCTTGCAACAGTGTAAATCACCGCATTGGTGGAGGGCAGCATCTTGCTCACCAAATCCTGAGCACTGAACTGCTCTAAGAAACTGTACTACAGTGTTTCTCAGACTTGAATCTGCATATGAATCAGCTGGGCACTCTGTTAAATTTGTTTCAGTAGGTCTGGGGTAGTCCCGAGATTGACATTTCTAACAAGCTCCCAGGTGATGCCTGATGCTGCTGAAGCTGGTCCAGGAACCACACTTTGAGAAGCAGGCCGTTGTAGCCGTCTGAGTGGTTGTTGATTTGCACAGGTGACTGTCTCCTTGGTGCAGAGTACCCTGACCATGGAGCAATTTAATAAATGAAAAGATTAAGGATGAATAGTAGTTGGCCAGATGGTCCTGGAATGATGTCTAATATGCTGGAGTGTGTGAATACTAACCTGCTTATGGAGGAAGTGCTATCTGGTCTTGATTTCCTCTTGAATGTTGGAAATCCCCTGAACCTAGGAATGTCCCTTGGCTAAGATGTGATGGGAAGTAGAAAGCAGTTATCTGGAATAGTGGAGAAATAGCGAAAGGTCCTAGATTTTCATTACTATCATTGCCCTTAACTGAATACAAACCCAAGTATGACCTCTTTCATCCTTGTTTTATATTCTTGGAGATTCCATAAAAGTCCCCCTAAAAGCTGACCAAGAAAATTTACCAGCAGTAACTTAGTAGCCATAATGCATTGTCACAAATTTTTCCAAATGTCTGCTGCATGAAAAGAAGCAAGATTTTTTAATGGCTGAGGGCAAGAGGGCATCTCCGAAGCGGGATGTACCAGTGCTGTTCGGAGGAAGCCCTTTCTCGGCATGCAGGCTGCCGGGAGGCTCCAGCACCTGTTCTTACGGGGGGGGGGGTCCTGCTGGCTTCTGTTGTTTGCAATTGCTGTCAAAAGCTTCCCAGGAGGGAGGGCTGGGACAAGTCTTGTCAGGGAACAAGAAAAGCCCGGAGTGTGGCAGTTGGCCTCACAAATGCGAGGATGTTCACAGTCCCAGTAGGGACTCTCATTTCCCTTTCACATTCCCTAGAACCTCATGTCAAAAGAAAATCCTTTGCATTTAGGTACTGTGGCGGAGATGGTACTTTGAAACTCAGGTGACATCGATAGCCTAGTTTCATTCTTCTAAAACTGAAATGTCATGATCAGTCCTTAGAGGTATTCAGCCATCAGGTCCTGTGGAGTTATTGACCAAAGAGTTGTTGCATAATAATGTTTTTCAAGAAGAAAGATTCCTAGATTGGGAGGAGAGGTAAAGTAGTCTGTCTGTGCATTAGACCTGAGCTTTGGAAAATTAGCATAGCTTTTGAGGACACATTAGAAGAGAGAATATGATACACTGTACTTTTATTTTTTATTTTTGCTCTGAAGACCTCCTTGGTAGGATTCTGCAGTTACTTAACACTTGATAGTGCTGTTCTTAAGTGCCATCACACGTCTGCATTTTCAGATATGTGAACAATTTTTGAATTTATCTTATAAGCAGTGGGGAAGTCGAATTTTTTTTTTGTCTCAAATTAAAAGTTTTTCTTCTTCATTGATCATCAAAGTCTTGGCTTAAAATTTAAAGTGCAGAAAATAGTTTTTGAAATCCAGAGAACTGCTTTTTACAGGATGCTTAGACAGCAGATCTTTGTGATTAAAAGTTCACTCAGTAAAAGACACATTTTTGATATGCTAAAAGATAGTGTTTACAGTTAAAGGCTTCCACCTTTCTTTAGCATGAACAAGCCTCAGGCTAATGGCTTCAGAACAAAATGAAGTTGTGGCCTGAATTCCAGAATATAACTTATTTATTAAAAATGAAAATCCCCAATTTTTTTCACTCAAAGTATTAATATGATTGACTTAATTGAGTTTTGATTGTGATAAAAGATGGTAGAGCTACTCAGGCTTCTAGAGGCTTTTACCATCTAAATGGGAAAACAATAATGCAAGCTTATTTACTGTTTTAATAGAATACAATGTACATTTAGGAACTATATTCATAGTGAATCTGCTTTAAGTAGGAAGCAAAAGGTCTGTCTTTGAAATATTCTTCCTTTTTTGACTAAGTGTAATAATTGGATTTTGGTTAAACTGGTATTTATTAATTCCTTTAGTTCATTTAAGGTTTTATGTATATTTTCAAATAGAATATCTCTTCTATGGGTAATTATTTTATTGGGTAACTATAAAATGTTGTCTTTAACATTAAAATCAGGTCATTTGGCTACCAAGTAAATCACCGTTATTTTCCACTGGGGTTTTTAATTCTTCTGTATTATTAGAATAAAAACTTAATTCTGCTATATTATTAGAATTTAATATAAATTACAAATATATGATTTTACAATGATTATCAATTATTAATGAATGTAATATGAGTTTAAAAGGTGTTTTTAAAACTGGTGTGGTTCATGAGTAAGAAAATCTGATTTTCAAAATGGTTGGTTTTAGCTGTTGTAGAATCTGGGATGAATGGGTATAAAAGGTTCATATCATGTAAAATTCAGAAAGAGGAAATCTGGTCACCCTACTCGAAGGAAACGGTTGAATATACTTAGGAATTAAAACTGGCAGTCTAAAGGCAGGTATATTTTCACTCTTCTACATAGAGGAATGTCTTTGACCAGAGGGAATGCTAATCAAATTTTTTGCAAGACCTCTTGTATATGGCATTGTCCTGCTCTGGTTCCTTCTCACCTCCCTATTTGGTGGGAGACATTTCTGGAAACTTGGTTCTTACCCTGACAATGTTCCTTAGTAGTGAGTGGGGGAACTCTCCAAGCTTAGGATAATTGGAGCCGTTGTCAAAGGAGAGGTGGGATGCTTCCAACTCCTGCTTGTTCTCATAAAGGGGCATAAATTGCAAGTCTTTCTTTCAACATTTCAAGCTCCCTCTTGCCCTTTTTAAAAGTCAGCAAGGGGATATTCACTCCACAGAGGGACCTATCACTTCAGAGAAAGAACTGGGGCTCTGGGATTGTGAACTATCCCCTACAATCCAGTTTGTCCAGATGTAGAAGCACCAGAGAGCATGCTGGATAGGAGCCCGACTCTGGAGGAGAAGTGCCTTCAGATGTGAAAGCACCAGTAAAGGGACAACTCCTCTACACAGTAGCCACACAGCTTCACATTTTAAAATTTTGTTTTAGAGGAACTTTGAAAGGAGTAAATCTTTCATTGTAGAAAAAATTGCCTAAGCTCGAGTCTGAACTGGTCTAACCAAATTTTAGTTTTTAGGTAAAAGTAAAAATACTTATAACATTGTACTTCCTAAACTTGTACATTTTTGAAACATCCTGAAAGCATACTTTTTCATTTGTAAGCTCATGTAGGAATTGACTTACAGAAGAAGCCTTTGACTATGTTGTCACAGTAAAATGCTGTTTCATGATATTTATTCAGTCTAGAGAATAGATTTCTCCCACACAATATCCTTCCTGGCAATGTGTATATTGTTGTTTATTTGTATATGCTTGATGGGGTTAAGCATCTCCAGTATATATTTTCATGCCAGACAACCTAAGTGAGCTAACAGAGGTATGGCATGATTAAGTTTATAGGTCACGAGCTAAATTTACATGAAGAGCCAAGTTTCCAGCTTCAAGCAAATGACTTATCTGTAATTTGATGCAAGCAAAATGACTGACCTTTCAAATGTTTGTTGGGCTTCAAGTGTCCGGAATAATCAATATGTACATTATTGTTTATATTTTATGCTCCTGATCTCATTAATGTATTCCTACAGAGTGCCGGGACACCATTAGTTTCTGATACTTCTGAAGCTATTGGGTGGCATTTATCAAACAGAAAGGCAGCACATATTGACTTGTGACAGTTTTTGCATTTCTTGAGCTCAATGTTTCATGAGCTGCTTATCTAGTTTTGATAAGCAAGGCTTTTATTGCTCCAAAGCCTCCTCAATTAAATAATAATGAACCAATTTGTTTAAAACGAATCTTTAACTTGCAGACTCATTAATTTCTCTATAGTGAGTGTCAGAAGAGGTGTTCTTGGGCAGGGGAGACCAGAAAAGTGTGGTGGAGTAGACTGATAGCTGGGTGTGGGAGTCTGGAGGATGGCTATCTCTGTCTCTAACTGGCCCTGTGACCTTGGACAGGTCTTTTAATGTCCTTGAGCCTCTGGTTCCCCAATTGTGAAGGGAGTGGTGAGGTGGACCAGATAAATCACTAAGGTCCCTTCCAGTGAGGACATTCAATGGGTAATGAAATATCAATATGCAAATACATGAACAGCAGTGTAGCCTTACAAGTAAGTGCAAAACTGAGACATGGGGAAATCTTTTCACCATCCTACCTTCCCTCTGTATAAAGAAGTAAGGGAAAGCTATTTGCCCAAAATATATTGGACTCTGTGGATGTCTGGAGAGAGGTATTAGTGAAGCATATAGACATATAACAAAATATATATTTACATGTAAATAAATTTATAAAATATGTAAAATAAATGTATGTAAATATAAATAACTCACATATGAATTATATATACTTACATATAAGTCCTTTTTTTTCTTCCCATTTTACTTTCTCCCACTCCACACAGCTTATCTCCACACAACCCAAAAAGTAGTCAAAGTGAAAAGTGCCACCTGTTATTGAGGCAGAACAGGAACTCTGAGTTGCTCATTGAAGAGATAGGGGACAGCCACCCAATTCTGTATTAATTAATTCTCTCTTTCTAGAGTCTTATAATTGGAGAGTCTAATGACTAAAAATTAACCATCCACGGCCCAATTAAAAATCATGAATTGATGAATTGGTTTTTAAATTCTTTGCGTTATCGACAAGTTGCTGCATCATTGAAGTTATAAGACATGTCATCCATTATTAACTTTGATGGCATTAAAAAAGATAAATTAGCTCTTTTAGGCAGAAATTAGTTCTCACAAAGGCTACCCTTTTAAGGCGGACATGGTCTTAATTTTCTCTGAATTTCAACCTACTTATTTGTTTGAGTTTATTCTGGTTTCACTTAGATTTTATTGATTGTTTAGTAAACATTAACTGACAATAGAGGCTTCTTAATATGAGCAGATAATAGATAATCAATGTGTAATGCAGTTTAAGTGATAAAATACTTCTGCCCGGAATATAAAATCTTCCATAAGTACTGGAAATGAATGTCTTCATTAAAAAACAATTAAAATTTACAATGAAAATTTTAGAAAGTAAACCTATCCCTTCAATATATAAAAAGTTAAATTTACTCTTAAGACAACAGCAATAGATAGAAACATATAAATAAAACATGCAATTTCTAAGGCACACTTAAAATATAAATATAGACATTTTAGAAATGAGTTAGCATCCTTTAAACTCTTACAGTTTGTGCTAGAATAAGGGTAAAATGAATAATAAATATTCAAAATAACATTCAGAATTTGAGTTCAATAGTTGATTTATTACAGAGGGAAAACATTCTTACCTTGGCTTTTGCAAAAGTCCTTATTCTTACTGTTATTTACTTCTTCAGTCTACTAAAACAATCTTTTGTTTCATAATCAGAATCTTATTTTTCTAACATTGTAAGTATGACTTTACCATTAATATCTTTAGTACCTGCTGCAACACAAGATGTGTTGGGGAAAAAAAATGACTTAGGCAAGTTTTTAATACCTCAGATTGGACCCACCCTTTATCCCACAATCCTTTCTGTGTGTCTCATTATTGATCAGATTTATGCTGTTTTTTGAAACCCAGGAATTACCAGGTCAGTGTTTTACTTGACTATTTATTCTCTTTAGCAAATTGTTGCCATCTCTGACCTTGCAAAAATGTTTATGACAAGGAGTTTGCTGTTAATTGCACAAAGGAAGGAGTAAAAAGTCTGGTCAGATCTCATATTTACCAGAAGATAGTATTTTCTTGCAAAATCTTAGAGAAGGCAGATTTTGGTTGTTGTTTTACTTTTACCCAGCAATATAACTTGAGAAGATTGCCGTTTTCTAATTAACAGACCTATTAATAGGGTAAGTTGAGAAAGGCCATAGCTTTATATAAAGTATGCAGCCGCTCTATCAACCTAGATTTGTTTTCATATCTATCAGAAATGCAAGAATGGAGATATAAACTCATAGATTGGAAAGGACTTTAAAGATCGTCTAATTCAATCCATTTTATTTTGCAGATTGAAAAACAAATGTAGAGAAGTTAAGTTACATATGCTCTATCACTTAACCAATAAGAAGTCCCTTGGCCACTTATCTAGTGTGTTATGAGTATCAGGAAGACACAAAGCTTTGCACAAATGCTGCTGATTATGTTATGGCTTGGGTGCTTTCATGGGGACGACAGCCTGCTCAAGTCCATGTGGATGGGCAAACTCTTTGCTTACTTACAGAATAGAGAGGGGCTTGGTTTGGCCCTGCTGACCACTTTGACTTCATTTCCCGCCACTCTCCCCATCATCCTCCAGGCCCCTGTCACACTGCCCTTTCTTCTATTCCTAGGACCCTCTCAAGCTCTTTCCCATCTTGACTTTTCTTCAGCCTGGAATAATCCTCCCCCATATCTTTCCTCAGCTGCTTTCTACTCATCATCTGGGTTCCTGCTCCAATGCCACTTCCTCAGACGGGCCTTTCCTCACCATCCAACAAGAGTAATAATGGGAATAGTAATAGTAACAGAAGTAGCAGACCAACAGCTAACATTTACTGAGCTCTTAATGCCAGGTGCTGTTCTACGCACTTACAGAAAGCACTTATCAATTCACTTAACCCTCAAAACCACCCTGTGAGGCATGTATTGTTATTATACCCATTTCATGGGAGGGAAATTGAGGCACACGGTGACACAACTCCGCTAAGGTCACACAGCTAATGAGTGGCACAGCCAGGATGTGAACACAGGTGATCTGGCCCCAGTACTCAAAAGCTCCTTTGTCTCTCATAGCTCCCTCCCTTGTCACTGTCCTGACTAGTACCCTATTTGATTTTCTTTGTAGCATTTTTTGCTAGTTGATAAAATTCTGTTCATTTTTTCCCCTCACTTATTATCCATGTATCTCTCTCCCCGCCTAGGCTTTGCCTCTCTTGTTCATTGCTGTTTTCACCCAGGTCTAGAATAATGCCTAGATCTAGTGGTATCTCAATAAATATTGCATGAATGAATGAATGAATTTGAAAAAAAGGCAGCAGGGACAGTGAGAATAGAAGAGGTTGTTGGGCTGGGGGTTGACCCACTACTGAATGTGGTATGAAAATATTCCCAGCGGCAGAAGCCAGACTGATGAGAGTGGAAGTAAGAGAGTGGGCTCAGTTTTTCAGAAGATTGTCAGTAAGGGGAAGAGAGGAGGCTACAAAGCAGTTGTAGTTTTATGCTTTCGTCAGAAAATCTAATCGGAAACTTCTACCCTTGCAACTTAAGAATGCCCCCTTGCAGCTCTTTCATTACTACAGGTATGTGAAGACCCGTCTCTGTCTCATTTCCCCAACTGTTTGGCCTGCTGAAAGACAGAAATAAGGGCTCGACCGCAGGCTTATTGTCTGTTTTTATGCATGTCACCAAGGGTGTACTCCTGGGCAGTCATTTCCCAGGCGCACCCTCCCTGGGGCAGAAGACCTTCCCCCATCACTTTCTGTGGAGTCATGAAGTCTATATCAAGGATCAGCAACTTGCCTTTGCATCCCAGGAAACACAGCATTCGTCCTTTTCTACACACTCTTTGAAGCTGCCAAGAGTAGTACAATTATAATTTCTTTCCTTGGATTTTACACCAGGAAAGAGACCATAGAAATAGTGAGTGTCGGTCAACATGAGAGGCTCCCAACCCTGCCCACTGTGGTCTGTGCCTTTCATGGTCAATCAGAGACATTTCTATTATATCCTTCGAGTTCCTGATGTGTGCAGTAAGTAGCTACTCATCCCCACGACAGCATTTACTACCATCAAAAGGAGGGCAGTGCCAGAAATTTCACACGTAAAAACTACCCCCTTTAAAGGTGGTCTTGGATAGATCTCCCTGTGGTTTCTCTAATGAGTCACCAGTAGGAAATCTCAGTGGGAAGGATCATCTTGTTTTTACCATAAAGACTCTCTTTATTATGAAGCCAGATACTGCTACTACTTCAGGGAAGAAAATATTGCCCTTGTTTCAAATGCAGTAAAACGTGTTGTGTCTTTCTCAGCATCTATTACAAAGAAAGATTCTCTGTGGAATTCTTTTCTTTGTGTGTGCGTTTTCTTTTGTTGGTAGTAATATAGAAAGGTTAATAATTCATGTGGAGTCAGTATTATAAATCAAACAATACATATTAAGGTTAAAGTGCAAATGTTGGAACATGACATGATCAGGCCGAGAGTGTCTCAAAGGAGGTGCTGCAGGCATTTTGGGATAGGTAAATCCCACTTCCCCAAGCTTTGTAGGATGTGGACCATTCCTGGTTCTGGGTCAGAGCTTCCAGTAGCACCTGACAGTTAACTGTGACAACCAAAAACACCCTCACACGTTTGTAACTGATCTGTGGGGCTATGTCTCTTGGTCATGACCTAGCTCAGGAATCACATGCACAAATGCCTGTGGTGCCAGAGGCTAGCCAGATAATGTAAATGTGTTAACTAGGACCGGTGTAAAGCATTAAGGAGTGGTGTGTCCTGTGCTTGCTAGGAAACTGTGCATGATTTACTTTAGGAGTGTTCCAAAATCAAAGTTTAATAGATTCGTCCTTTAACTCCTTGCAGCTACCTCAGTGCTTCAGGATCACTCCTTCTATCTCCTGTTCTTTGCTTTTCCATCTTCCCCTTCTTCATTTCCATCACTCTGACACTTCCCTTTAACCATCGTGTGCTCATTATACTGTATTGTAGTGAATTAATGCCACAGTTTTTTTCCTCTGCTCAGCCGTGAGGTCTTTGAGCTCCTTGACCTATTATGTCCCTGTATCTCTAGCACCTAATACCGGGGGTGCCAAAAAAATGTATACAAGTGGACACTTTGGCCAACATTGCTCAAACAGTACTTCGCCATAATCAGAAGTGCCTGGACGCTGATGGTAACCACTTTGAGCACCTCTTGTAACTGCAGAAGTCAAATGTGACTTGTATTCATCTTGTGTTATTGGTATGTATTGAGTATTACAATTTTAAGACAGTTTTCCTTTCTTAAAATGTGTATACATTTTTTTGGTACCCTCTGTATATTGCTTGACACATTGTAGGCCTGCCTTACATACCAGTTGAATGAGTGAATGAATGAATGAATGAATGAATATTATTCCAGGACTTCAACCAATTTTGGGGAAGTTTATGGGAGGGACATTGATATTTTAAATTTTCCCTGAGTTCACATCTGCTGTGGGTCCTTAGAAGGCATTTCTGGGTTTCCTTTACATCCTCTCCTGGCACATGGACTAGGATTTTCATGTCCCTGCAGCTGTTCTATTTGTTCAGTAGTGCATTGGTTTTGTTGCACAATTGGAATAATTTTAACCTGAGATTGTAAAACCTTGTTTCATGAACTTTTATCGCTGTGCTTTGCCCAGGATCACATGCTGCTTTTTCAGAGATGTCGGGGTGCAGTGACTTGTGATTCTTCTGTACTAACAATGTACTCAATTTCTTGTTCCAGTTCATGGTGGGGGACAAGAATTCGCCCCTACCCCAGGGAGGTCTGGCCTCACTGGTTGTTGGGTGGTGATTTTAGTGGAGCTAAAAAAAAACTCCTCCCATTCCAAAGTCAAGACTTCCCAGAGCTTGTCCTATATCCCTCTTCCTTCCTTCCTTCCTTCCTTCCTTCCTTCCTTCCTTCCTTCCTTCCTTCCTTCCTTCCTTCCTTCCTTCCTTCCTTCCCTTCTTCCCTCCCTTTCTTCCTTCCTCCCACACCTCCCTTCTTAATTTTAACCTGTTCCTTTGGTTTAGACTTATCTATAAGAAATCAATTTTGCTGATTTTCCATCTTCTTCCTCCCATCTTATTTGGCTATAGAGCCCCTAAACAGAGCAGGGAATGCCATTTTCAAAAGTATCAGAGTAAACTCTGTCCCAGGAGCTTAAGCAACTGGACCACCCAAATTTTACATAGAAAATCTTTTTATTAGTGGGTTAAAAATTCCCGGATGCTTACAACATACCTCCTCTTTCTCCATTCATATTGTTTCTTGAGAATGTTTTTAAACATAAAGAGATATTGTTAATTCACATACGCCTTTTCCTCCTTTGCCTGTTCACGGTTTGCATTTTTTTTTGATTTGGTTGGTTTTTAAAGAAAGCACATATTTAACCAGCTGTTTGGTTTCCCATAGCCAACATGCACTTGCCCAGGGTGTTCCCCTGTGATTTTCAAGGCCTGGCTTTCTTCTGATAAGGTCAGCAGCACACACAGCTTATCCACATCTGCTGTGTTCCTCGTGGTCAATCAACACGTTCTTCCTTATAGGACTAATGGGAATCTCCCAGAGAGAAACAATTATTGCACTTGAAAAATCTATTGATCTACATTGTATGGTTCACCTGGTATTTGGGATTCAGGGCTACTTTTTGAAACTGGGAGATCAATTCAGGGGATTGAGAATAAGAAGACACTAGTGAATACATTCGTCCAATACATTTCTGAGTATTTGCTGCTACTACTATTAGAATAGCAGAATGCTGAAATCAGTTCCCGCAAAATGTCAACAATGTAGATCCTATAGCCTTATTGACTTCATGGTTGAATTATAAATTCATGATAATAGTAGCAGGCACAGCCATAGATTAAAAAGCAATCAATGGAATCATGAGTGTTCCTGTTGGTGTGATTTCCTACTTTCCCCTTTTCTTTTCTTAAATTGGAGGCACAGTTTTATGTCTCCTAACACTGATCTGGATAGAAATATGAGAATCCGATGACACGATGTTGCTGAAAGCAAGAGCATTGGGCTGCCAACTTTTAGAATTCCCTTCTCATGTGGTCTATGTTGAAATTTCAAAAGAAGCTTGGGACCATGACAACATTCTATGTGTTACCATATAGATCCAGGAATTGAATAAATAATTTATAAACTCTTAAATAAACTATCCGCCCTTTGGCTCTTTGTTCAATATATTTTTGTTGAAAATGTTTTTTTCAGACAGTTACAAGCTGATTAACTGGAGTTTCTTACCCTCCTCTAGGAATTAGAAGACCTAAATCTAACTTCCAGTCACAATTCCTGTCAGCTGTTTGTATCTTTGCTCTGCGTTTATACCTGCAGATAATGAAAATTATTTTCTCATAGTTATTCTGTTTAGGTTTTACAATTAAAACCTAAACAGAATAATTCACAAAGTATCTAGCATAATATCTGGCATGCAGTAGACCCTTAGAACATTAGGTTAATTTGTATCTTTATATTCTGGAAAGCCTAATGAACAACGAAATGAACTAAATGCTGAAGAAGATACTGAATGAATAAGTGCCAGGGTGATAAAATTGATGTTTTATAGAGAAATACTTGGATATGAACTTTTGTTCCTTATGAGGATATTTTCTGCGGGTTGAAAACTTAAAAGTTGTTATTCAATTGAGGTATAAGACTAAAACAAATTTCCAAAGATTTTGTGTTGGGGCGTTTATTCATTGCCTTTAGACTCTCATATCTACAGAAGACGTCAATAGCGTGTTCATTGATTGGTAGCCGCATTCTGATCATCTATGAAATGGGGTTAGCAATTAACAATCTCATAGGATTTGATGAGGATTGAATGAGCTTTGCATACCACCTGGCATATAGTAAGTGCTCGATAAATACTTGCTTAATATTATTACCACTATTAACAAAGATCCTACCACAGAGGTTGCTGCATTTCAATAGGGAGGTTGAATAGATTATCTCTAAGCTCATTTTAGCTATAAAATATACACTTTTGTCATTTTGACAGATCGAAGATAATAAGTACCAGAACGGTGTTGAAGGCTCCTCATTTTTTGGACTTGGGTAATTCTAAATGACATCTCTTATAAATGGAAATCCACATTTTAAAATCTCGAAATGTTGAAAAGCCCCAAGACAAACGCATAGTAGCATCTAGCCATTTCTCTCTTTGAAATGGTTATCGTTTAATGATAATTCATCCTTTTCACTTTCAGAGATCCTCAAATCTGTTTTAAAGTTGTTCTGTTTTTTTTCCCCTAAAAATATATCAGAAAGCAAATGGAAATAAACCAATCTGTATAAATATTTCCCCCTGATTAGAGAACATGATGGCTTTAGCTGTTTGCAATGCAAAAGTGCTGATGCAGGAAGGCCTAATTGATTAGAACAATAAATGGGCTGGCTTAATGTTTTAGGTCAGATCCTTGGGAAATTTACATTGCTTATGCAAAATGAAATGTGTTGCAAGCATCTTTCCTGTTAAAGACCACTTTTAAAAATTTTTTTCTTTTGCTCATTTGGCTCTATGTTTGGCTTGTGGCGCTGAATCATGGGTAGCATTGTCATCGATTCAGATACTGTTTGTAGACAGCAATTAAGTTCTGACTATTATTCTCCTTGCTAGTTTTCTATTATTGTTAATGTCTCCTTTTGCCATCAGAACAGTCAGCATTTCTCATTCTTCTAGTTTGCAGTCTGCAGGTTGTGGTTTGGCTCTATTATGGGACAGGTTTCTCTTTCTCTCTCTCCCTCTCTCTCTCTCTGATTCACACTCTCATCACTCTCTGAGTGACACACATTTTCATCATGAACTCCCTGGTAAATGGGGAGTAGGGTTATGGCCAACCTGCTATACAGTATCAGGGCACTCAGAGAGATTAGGACGACCTTCACTAAAAGTGGCAGGCTTTTCATCACTGCTGCCCTTGCCTGTGGTTACATGTCCTTGCAGTTGACTGACTACACTGGGTCGGGCTGTTTAGATGTGACCGGGTGACTGGCAGGCCCTTTGTTTCCTCCTTCAGTTCTGCAGCTCTTAAGAGTCTAGGTCAGTTCATCATTGATGGACCATTTCTGATCTAGAATTGACTAGACATGACAAGTAGGTGGATATGAAGATGAGGGAGAGGGAGAATTGAAAATAACTCTTAGGTGTATAGATTGGGGTACTGAGTAGATAGATCTTGCGATACTGAGAAAGAATGAAGAAGTAGGTTTGATTGGAAAACTAATGAGTTCAGTTTTGGACATGAATTTGCTGTGCCTTCAGATCATCCTTCAAGGAGAGCTGCACAAACAGGCCATTGGAAAGATCTATAGCTCACATACATAGGAGGTTAGTTGCTTAAACGGAGAATCTGTGCCTGTCACTTTTTAGAAAAATGAGCACATCTTCTTATTTATGTGAAATCAGCCGTAGGTTACATAAAATGTGTGGACACCTCCTTTTATAAGAATTCTCTGGCTCCCAAATGTCTCTTCTAACTGACAAAAACTGTTTCTCTTCCCTTTTTGTACTGGATTTTTTTTCCTTTTTATTATGGAAATTTTCAAACATATACAAAGACAGATTATAGTGTACAGAACCTTCGCTTACCATCACCTCGCTTTACCAATTTTCAACGCATGCCCAAACTTGTTATGCCTAACCCACTCCCACCCAGTTCGCCTCTTTCCCAGAATGCTTCTGAAGTAAACCTCAGATGTTATATTATTGAATCCATAAACACTTTAGCATGTATCTCTAAAGGATACAACATGATTTAAAAACATTCGTATGCTATCATTATCCCATCAAAAAATTAGCAAGAATTCCTTTCTATCATTAAATAGCCAGGCAATGTTTAAATGTCCTTCTCTCATAATTTTTTAAAATTACAATTTATTAAAATTGGTATGGAAATAAGGTACATGCATTTTAATCTGTTTCTCAGAGTTTCTTTTCATGTGTAGGTTTCCCTTCCCCCTCTTTCTTTTTCTCCTCCTAATATATTTGTTAAGAAAAACTAGGATAAAGTCAGTTTTTAAATTTCAGCACTGAATACATTTGGTTCTCAAAAACTGGTGGTGCTGTTGCATAAGGCAGTGTCTCAGAATTTCAAAGAGTGGGAGCCAAGGAAATACATTTCTAAACTCAACAGCACAATGGTGTATTACAGTCCTGTGGCAGTAGAAAGGCACCAGCAAGATAAGAGCTTTTCCAAATGCAAAACAGTATAGGTGGATTGCAGTCAGTTCACATACAGGGCTAGGATGGGTCATTTCATAGCAATTTATGTGATTTCCCACAATGCCTTTTACTCAAATTAAGATTAAATACAACACATATATTAGGTTAGTGCAAAAGTAATTATGGTTTAAAAGGTTAAAAAAAATGGCAAGAACTGCAATTACTTTTGCACCAACCTAATACATTAGTTGAACTTTAGCATTAGTTATCCTAATCACCATCAACATTTATTATATTAAGCTTCTACTTGTGGAGACTCAATTGTGTCACTATCCTGAGTTACCATTGAGGTCTTTTGTTGTGAAAATTTAAGAATGATTTTCTCAGAAAAATCTCATTTCCTTACCTCAAGAAAGGATGACTGAGTAGATATTTTGGTGTGGGATGGTGTGCTAACAAAATTTTTAGAAGAACTTCTTAGAACCAATTTTATAAAGTGTGTCTTTATCATTTGCCTTTATCTTTAGGTCAGGAGTTATGGACTTTGGGATTTTATAGTCTCTAGAACTTTCTACCATCCCTCTGGTTAAAAGCAGGCAAAGGTAAAACTTTCAGATTTAGAGGTGACTACTGCCTGGGTTAAAGGCTCTTGAATCTGTAAAGAGCCTGAGAATTGAATCAGCACATTGTAGTGAACTCTTTGGGGCATTAAAGAGTAACAGGAGGATGCTGAAGGAATTTGGCAATGTTGACATCAGCCTTTTTTGAAAATGTACTGGAGTGGACTTTAAGAAATCTTCTTGGGGTCCTCTTTTCTTTGGCAGCTAAAACAGTATTGTTCTCACTGTACAGATGAGGAACTGAGTCCTGGAGAGCTTCAGAGGGCACACCAGTGAACTGGCCAGTGTCACACACTCAGAAATGGCAGTGCAGAGCCAATGGAATGCTGGTGTACTGGTGCACTGCGCTCATCACCACGTCACTCCGCCACCCACAAAATACGTTTGTCAGGAAATGGAGAACATGAACTTCCTTCGCTCTCTCTAGACTTTTAAGCTCCTAGAGGGTTGAGCACCTGCAACATTTCAGAAGGACTTTATTCTTCCATCTTCTGGCCCCATTTCAAGCCCAGCAAGAGAGTCAACAGTGGACACTGGTTAAGAACTCAGCCACTGACGTCAGACAGTCCTGGGTTCAATGCCTTCTCTGCAGTTTTAGAACGTTGGGCAAGATACTTAATGTCTTTACCTCTCAATTTCTTTATCAGTAAGGTGGGGAGAATATTATCTACTTGATCTCGTTGTCAGGATTAAATGTGTGATAATCTCTGTAGAGCATCAGGTGCAGAGCTGGACGCAGTGATGCTCAGAAACATCGGCTGCGGGGGTGGTCGTCCGCTTGCCGTTCGAGAGTGGTCAGAATGAAATGCTTCATCTCACGCATCTCACTTGCTCCTCACAATGTTGAACATGCTCACAGACACCTCTAGTCTTTTCCATTTACTTTTTTCTTTCCACATCCCCAGCTGTTGCTAACAATATACACAGTATGAAGAAGGCAAAACTTTTTCCTTTTGTCTTTTCACCTTCTCCGTTTCCTGCCTTCCCTGCCCCTTTTTAGAGATGCTCTGACTTGAGGTGGGGGACTCACACACGCCTGGGTCTCCAGCACCAACACCTTTGCCTCCCCAGGCCCTCACTCCCTGGACCCTTCTATTCCTTTTCAACCAATCAAGATTTATCCTGAGGTGCTTTTACCTAGGGGATGCAGGTTCCTGGTCAGCAGCTTGGATTCAGCCTCAGAACCATTTTCTTTGACTTGTACAGTGTGCCATTTGTTTAAAAAAATTATTTGTTACTGAGTTTGAACAATCAGAAAATTTCACATAATGTCCAGAAAATAGTATGTGTCTTTGGACCCACTTTTCCAAATGGCAGTCAGCAGCTGTCCTCTTCAGATAGATAGGTGCTGCCTGAGTTACCACAGTCTCCACCCATCCCTAAAGCCTTGGATCTGGTCTGCCTTATTATTTGCATTTCTGCCTGGACTCTATGGTCATTTGCTTTTGTAACTTAACGAATTTAAATCCCAGAAGGTATAATTGAGATAGCGGCTTAATGAAATACATGACTTTCCCATGTTCTCCATATAGTAAACATCAATATACGTGAACTGCATTTTTTTATGCTGAATTAAGAGGATGAGAAAAACATTTTAAGCTGATGCACTACCAGTTTATACTTGGAAGTATTATTGTCTTTTCCTGTACCAGTATTTGGATGATATATGAATCTTTGTCTAACTTTTACTTTTTCTAATTAAAAGTTATAAAAAGGGTGAAAGAAATAAAAGTGCTAATGCTGATATTACAGAGTTTGAAATCATTCAGTGCAATACTTGTTAGGCTTATTTAGCCACTCATTGGGATTTAAGCTGGAAACATAGAGAGAATGCGTCAAATGTAGAAAATATATCATCAAAGACCAGGTCTACATGAAGAGGTGTATTTTCTAATACTTTAGTTTTCTAAGAATACAATCATTCAATGAGCACATAAGTCTATTACTGTTCCACTTTTCCTCTTTCTAATCTGGTAGGAGTTTTTAGGAACATTGTATGCATATAATAGATACTGCCTGTGTTTTGTTTGTTTTTCAGAGTACTATTATAGACACAAAGTCTTACCCAAAGGGAACACATTTCATTGGTCTATTTCTTTAGGGTCTGACATAAGCCAATGGGGGAGATTTTTTGGGAACAGTTATTGAGCACCTAGTAGGTGCCAGGCCCTCTTGAATTGTCAGATGAGTCTGGGAAGTAGATATTGTTCCTGTTTAGTAAGGCAGCGCAGTGTCTCAATCGGCCAAGGTCTATTTCCTGGCTCCTCCAGTCCCTTGCTCTGGACCTTGGGCAAGCAACAACTTTTCTAAGCCTCAGTTTCATCATCTGTATAATGTTTTGTAGTATTATACGAGGTATTCTATGTTAGCACAGTTAGTGCAATTCCTGGCACAAAAAAGCACTCAACAAATGTTGTCTATTGTTATTTAGAGTAGGGTCTTGAAATTCTTCCATTTTGAATAGCTGCCTAACTCTTCCTCCAGGTAGGGCTGTGCTTAGCCTCCCAAAGCAGAGTTGGACGCTTTATGTGTCAGGTGGCCCTCTCCTCCCTTCAACGATCATGCAAGGAAATTGCTTGGAACTGGAAGTCGGCTTTTTGCCACTCTGGCTCCATCTTTGGTTGCTCCCTCGATTACCCCAATCTTCTGCACAGCTTGACTTTCAGTCTACTGACTCTTTCTTGCTTCAAATGAAATGAACTACCCCTCTGGCACCTTTCTCCTCAGCTGCCTACCTGCTATTTCCAAATAAAGTTCAAATGATTTCAGTGTTTCAGTGAACTTTTTAAGGTGAAAACGTGGAACTGATAGTCCTCAGCCTGGCCAGCAGCTTTAATTAGATTGACTGTATAGTGTACTATTAATTAAATGCAGAGTTATTTTTAGATGTGTGTGTTCATTAGTTCTCCTGAGCATCTCTTCCTTCAGATTTGTAAAAAAAAAATTTAAAAACCCAAGTTAATTTATGGCCTGGTTAGAAGTCATTAACACTTTATCTTCACCTTCTTCAGCAAAATCACTCATGGGGCTTCTCTATTGCACTTGGGAAGTAAAGCTGCCTTGCTTCCCCTAGTGCATTTTCTCCAATGATACCTCCCAAACACAGCGCTCTAGGCTGTGGAGATTTGCTGCAAATACTCTAATGTTAGATGCTTTTGGAGCATATTATAGAATTCAGTTCTCAGAGCTACTGAGCCATTTTAAAAGCACAGAGCTCTGCTATCTGTGGGGGAATGATTCACCCTTCAGGCCATACTCTGGCAATTTTATCCCCAGGGCTGTCTCTAATGTCTTGGATCATATTGAACTTAAAAATGCTCTTATAAAATCTGACACAAGATTATACCAAGTAAATATATGTATGTGATCGTGTATATATGAGCCATATATGTACCTTAAAAGGATAGGTGAATCTTCAAAAAAAGATACCTTCTGTATTATTCCATCTATATAACATTCTCAACATGATAAGGTTATAGAGATGGAGACGAGATCGATGGTTGCCCAGTGTTAGGAGTAGGGTGTGAGTATGAAGGGTTCGACAGGGAACACTGTGGTGCTGGATCTGTTCTGTATCTTGATTGTGGTGGTAGGTACACAAATCTTTACATGCGACAAAATTTCATAGAACTAAATACACGGACACAAAGAAATATAAAAAGGAAAACAATCTCAGCAAGATAATTATAAGTTATAACATGTATTAAGTCAAGTGTACATAAATGCAACAAATAAAGTAAAAAGCAAAGAAAACTATCTGCTAAGATTTGGAACAGACTTATTAGCTGTAGCTGGACAGGCAAATTAACATGGTCATTTAATCAAGTCGTATTTACGCTCAATGTCAGTTGAAATAGGTTCACTGAAGTCTTCTGCTTTATTATAGTTTTCAGTATCTATTAATGAATAATATTGCATTTGAATTCCATACAACTATGTTATGGTTTCAGTACCTTGCATTCTGCTTCGGGCTTAGTCAGTAATTTCATGTGGCTCTTCCTGTGATTAAGGCATACAAATCTTAAGTTAATAAAGGTTTTTGTGTTTGTTGTTTTTGTTTTGCGTTAGAACACAAGAGAGCCTTAACGCCTGAGTTTATAAATGTTCATTCCTGTTGTGGACATTAGCCTCTGTGTGGTCAGTCATCAATAACGTAGAATTTATGGGAAATCTCTCTTTTTTCTCTCTCCCTTTATCACCATCACCCCACTTGGATACGACTATTGACTCTGATTGATTTTGAGGAGTGTGGGGGTAACTGAGAATACCACCTTCCTCTCTGCTGCCGACTCTTGATTTTCTTGGAAACATTAACTCTTTATACATTCATACCCAGTCTTGATAGACTGAGAGGAGTTTAAGCTTATTTTGTGGCACCCCTCCTCCCACACACTTTGTGTACATTGTCTCCCTTTAAGGATCTTTCACACAAAATTCCCAGTGCCTTCATGGAGCTGGGGTCCTATTTCTCATAGTGGAAAGTGTTCTGATAAATAAATAACATGACAACATGTTAAATCATCTATAGCCAACTCCATCTTAGGTGAGTGTACCAGAAAAAACTAAAGCAATCTATTGCACTAATTTATGTAAGTGATTCTTATATTTAAAATATCAGCATTTAAGTATGTCCAGGAAAATCTAAATAAATAATCCTTTGGTCTTAAAAGGAAATTGGGGCAAAGTTTAATCAAAATGAATGAATTTCTAAAATATATAGAATTTTAGTGACTATGGCACCTGGGAAGAAAAGATACAATTTTTTTAGGGGTACCTGGTTTTTTTTGTAGTATTAAAGGTATGATAGTCGAGTAAGTAATTGCTTAAATCAAGTATGAAGCTCTTCTTACCTTTGTTCAATATGTTGAAATTGTACCAAGTATATAAAATAGACTTTGGGGAATATGTTTGCAAGTCCTCTGAGAGCAGGGGCCACGCCTGTTATAGGTTTGTGTCTTAGTACTATTTAGTAGATCTATAATATACTTAATATATTTACTAGTAGATATTTATAAAAATTAGCAGATTTAATGAGTATACTGATAGCATCAAAAAATTTAAATGCAAACTTGCTATTGTACAAGTGAGAGCAATCATTGCTACATTCCTGTTCTCAGATGCCTGATTCTCCTTAACTAATAGCACATTCAGCAACAATATAGCATTAGCTGCACTGTATTTTTGCCTTGATATTCTTTAATAGATCACTAGGAATATTAATGTTAAACTTATATATATGTATAAACAATTCTGCTTTATATCATTTTATCAAACATGCTTCCTTGCTTAAGAAGAGAACACGTGTGCTTTGGGAAAATGCCAATCTGTTCTATAATGGACATCTACCGTTCTTGTTCAAAGAGAGAACTTAGTCTTGTTTTTCAACAAAAGTAACAGATGGCTGATATACAACCCATGTTATTGTCAATAATGTTTTCACTACATTTCCGGGTTTATATTTCCAAGTTTTATTCCCAGGAGTAGAAACACAACCATATATTATTTTGCTCTAAAAATAATCCTAAACTCTGAATTCTAAAACTGGAGAAGAAAAACTTTTTTCCGTTTTTATTTTTAAAAATCCATGTTACAAAACAGTTCAGCAAACTTTTTCTTGTAAAGGACCAGATAGTAATTATTTTTGGCTTTGCAAGTCAAACGTCAGTTTCTGTTTTAACTACTCAGCACTGCTATTGTAGGGAAAACAGCCAGAAAACAGCCACAGACAATCGGGAAACAAACGGATGTGACTGAATTTAGCTCACAGACCTCAGTTTGCTTACCTGTTCTACACACCATTAAAGGAATGTCAACCAACAAAACAACAAAATTTTTTCGCTTTATTTTGTGGAGAAAGCTAGTGTTATGGAGGAGATTTACCTGGAAGGACTATTGAGATTTCAAAATATTTGCAGTAATGGATGTTTGGGAGGAGATTAATAATAAACCTGTGGAATTTGCTGTGCCGGGCACATAGAATAAGCACTACCTTCAAACAGAAAGACCAGGTCCGCTGGGGGCCCAGGCGAAAGAATAACCCAGTTTTAAGTGACATCACTTGGTCAATGTCTGTTGCTCTCTCCCAAGGTGATGTGTGTAGCACAGATGGTTAACTGCTAGCACAAAGCTAGAGGCTGAGAAGCTTTTGTTTGGTTACTCATTGCCACCTATTTGGGTATCAAATGAGTATCAAAATGGATACCATGGGCACTCAATTACTATATTAGATAAAGGAAAAAAAACCCAGCAATCCACGGTTCTTCCATTTAGACCAATCTAAATTGATTATCCTTATCATCTTCCATTTACTCTGCCACGTGTCTCTCTTAAACCATAATTTCAGGAGTAAAAGTATTTGCGCAGTTTTGCTGAGTTCAAGGATTTAAGGTGCTGAGCAATATATCCTTCAAGGAGCTGACCTGCAATTTTCTGGTTGATAATGGAAATGTTAATGTATTGTTAGCCTTCTTATTTTTGGTCTACAGTGAGCTAATAACTGGAATTATTATGTTGTGCCTACGAAGTGTGCAGGCCAAAGGGAAGGTGCAGAAGTTGAGGTCTATCTTTCAAGTTAATTTTAACATTAGAAGAATGAATGCGAAGGAAAGAAAAGTCCAATTTCATATCCTTTCACTGTTAAAAAGGGCAATGGAATAACCAATTTCTGAACTCTGTAATGCTATTCTTTGGACAAGTTTATTGCAAAAAATTTCACCCATTAATCCATGTCTCCTGTTTATTAGAATAAGACTTGCTACTGTGAAATCTAAGATTTCACTGAATGAAACACTCCATTTCTCTGGACTTGTTGTCAATCTCTGCCCTGATGCCCTCCCATTGCCCTGGCATTCCATAGAGCTGTCACCCAGTCAGTCACCTTGGGGCTTCTAGCTTGGTACCTGTAAGGCTCATAGCGAGTTTGAAAGACATTAGGAAAAAAGATGAAAAAGGGACCCCAGAGGTGGTGCCCAGAAAGTGTCCTGTTGCTTCTCAACCCATGGGGAAGGTCTGTGACATGCATTCTTAAAGAAAGGATATCACCCCTGCCCCTGTCCAGGGGTGGAGATGGGGGATCAGTGTTTGAGACACAAAAATTTGAGGCATTACAATGGCTCATGGCCTCCAACGAGTATATACAGATATACAGTATATCTGTGGCATTAAATTGTCAAGGAGGAGCAATTAGGAAAACAGTTTAAAAAGACTTCTTGGAGGAGTGATAATGAAAAAGGGTTGAGAAACACTGCTCTGTGAGGAAGGAAGGCCCCTTTTGCCTTTTTTCCCCAACCTTTCCAAAGCACCTGATTAGATCTGGTTCTCCAGATCCCTGTGTGAGTGAGCTGAAAAACCAGTCAAATACTAGTTGCAGTGTTTTGAGCTCCTGTATAGAATCGGATACATAGAGCTATTTTTAAGGAGAGACTCTAAAAGACTTGAAAATCTTGGGAGCAGTTTTATGCTGGCCAGTTTTACCGTCTTCATGAGACAGGATCGGGCTTTTCTTTCCCACCAGAATAATCTCAACTTGAACTCTTTGCAAATGTCAAAATTCCAAATAACAGACCCCCTTCTCTGTTACAATGTGAGGGGAAAAGGAAAATCAAACACACCAGCTAATTTTTCCTTGGCCCCACCTTCCTCCCCCTGTAAGGGCAATAAGTTTAAGTGAAAATTGAGTGCCCTGGAAGAGTGAGGACATTTTGCTAATCCTGTCTCCTTTGCTTACATTAGCCCCAACTCTCCACTTCTGGGGTAAAACAACAGCTGTGCAGTGTGCATCTTGCGCAGCTGAAGGTCCAATTAACAGAGTCTCAGACTGACATGCTCACACTCAGAAACCTCTTTGGAGACAGGCTACTTGGTAGTTACTGAAAGGATATTCTCACCTCTGGGTCTGGAATTGTCAGTCAGGAATTGATAAAAAAAAATAATAATAAAAAAAGCAATGGTGAAATTTGGGAAAGACATTTGAGTCTAATGATTGCTTTTCTGTATGACATATTTTTGCAAAGTGAATTGTTCTATGGAATGGGAGAAGATTAATTTAAGGTCAAGCAGATATTCATCAGTGCCAGGCACTGCTCCCCGCATTACTGAGAAGTAAAAAGCAGACTGGGTGTGAAGGAGATAAGAACTTATAAGCCCAACTGCAATAAAAACAAACAAACAAATAACAACAACAAAAAACTGAAGTTGAGTGTGCCCTAAGAAAGGCACAAGAAGTACTGTGGGTGATCAAAGAATAATAGATCACATCTCATTGGAAGGATGGGGAGAGGCTTCCTGGAGGAGGTGACATGTGAGGTAGGTCTGCAAACTTGGGTAGGATCTGAAGGCAGGCTGGTGGGACTCATACTCCAGGGGGAAGGGAGGACATAATCAGAAGCTCGTTCGATGCTGGGAAAGCACCAGGTGTGTTAAGGGAACAAGCAGCTGCTTTCTAAACCAAGCAATTACAGGTGATATTTGAGAGCACAGTTTCCTCTAGGGGAGGGCAGAAACTGCCTTGTAATTGTGGAGGAAGGAGCAGAGTTAGCAGAGGATGTGAGGTTAGGCAGAGCTTTTCAAAAGGGCTGGATGCAGTTCAAGGCCAGAGCAGCTCATTCTCCAGTGACCCCCATATGCATCCGAATTTTGAAGGGCTGTGTGAGCTGACCCCCTTGATTGCAGTGCCAGACATTTTGACGTTCCTGTGACAGACCCAGGACTGCAGGGGCAGACGCAGAGCCTCAGAGGAAAGGGCTCCTTTCTCTGTCATTACTCAGAATTCAGACAGGCTCTCTGAATCCAAGAGGAAGTCCTAGAGGAAACGTGTAACTTCATGTTGGATGGGCCCTAGGAAGCCAATCTGGAGGTCTCTGGTCTTGCTGGTGAAGTAAGATTCATCTCCTAGTTTTATTGGGTGCCGTGATCAAGTCCTGACCTCGCGAGGCTTCCTTTTCCCAGTCTGGTGGGTGATGCTATTTATTATCTTCCCTAGGTACCCAAGATCCAGTTAGGATCTAAGGTGATCACATTTGTGAAAGCACTTTGAACACTTTTATTCCTAACATAGTATGAACTGGTATTTTTGATTCATAGATTATAATTTTTTTTTTTATAAGCTCTTTGTTCCATTGGTCTAAAATATAGAATCTGAGCAGTTAGGGGTCATCTTAAACTCAGATCGATAGCATGTAAACGTTGAAAGGGATTTTGGTATCATCTAGTTCTCCTCACCTGTGAATGGCAGCTCATGATAGTGGGCAAGAGTGTAGACGCTGGAAAGAGACACATCTACATCGTGATACTAGTTACATGACTTTGGGCAAGACTATTTTAACCTCTCCGTGCCTCCGTTTCCTTATTTGTAAAGAGGGGATGCAAAATGCTTTCTCTCTCCTCTAGCTCATAGAGTTGTTGTGAGGATTAAGTGAATACATATGTGTGGAGCCCTGAGAATCTGCACATAGTGCTACAAGCACTGTTATGGCTTGTTTCACTGCCTCATTTTTCACATGAGGAAACTGAGGTCTAGAGAAGTACAGTGACTT
Source organism: Rhinolophus ferrumequinum (assembly GCF_004115265.2). Lineage (NCBI taxonomy): Eukaryota > Metazoa > Chordata > Mammalia > Chiroptera > Rhinolophidae > Rhinolophus > Rhinolophus ferrumequinum. Next base: position 31,841,250 of record NC_046296.1, on the reverse strand, counting down.
GCTTATGGCATGGCATGTATTTACTATGTGGCAGGGCCAGGCTTAGAACCTGTTTGTGTGACCCTAGTTCAGTGTCTCTCTAGTTCCACTGTCCTCGGTTTATTCAGGATTTGCTTTTGATGACAATTTTAAAATGAAGAAAAATCTGCCAGAATCGTTCAGATATCTTCAAGGGGAAAAATAATCATATATCTTCAGGGAGAAGGAAAAGCCCTTCAGAAAGAGCTGTGTAAAATCTGTCTTACACATAGATTAACACTGCATACATTCCCCGAGAGCCCGTCACACTGAATCTCCTCCCTATGGCTGCCTTTTCTTGTCCACCTGAGGCACTTACATCACACCTGCTGAGCTGGGTCTCTGGAACATCGAACGAAAATGACACAAGGTTCTCTCTGCGCTATTGGATGAAACAAATTACAGACTGTTGCCTTAAGAGTAGTCTGCGTTTCTTCATACTTATATTCTAGACACCTAGCTCGGCATCTGATAGAGACGCAGTAAATGGCCACAGAATTGACATGGAACAAAATAACGTTCAGCTTGTGACACTGGAGAAAAGTTGTGCTCACCCAGGCTCCTGGTTACCTCCCCGAGACAGTCATTTTATATTGTTTTTAGCCTGTCCTGGAACCCAAACAGGATGTAGTGAAGAACTCATTCTTGGGTCCCTGGGGAGTGCCTCTTGACCTCTTCAGGACCTTGATTTATGTATCCATGAAAAGGGAATAATAACATGCATAGCAAATTGCACATAAATGAGCATCTCTCTGCAAAATGCTTAACCAATAGAGATGAGACATGCTGGGAGGCATGGGAGATGTTGGGAAACAGTAAAGGAGCAGGAAAGCACCACCTGGCGGCCTGCACCTGTTTGGATAAGGAAGTCAGCCTCAGGGAGGAGGCTGCACAACTGCAGAGAAGAAGGGCTTCAATCCTTCTACTCCTTAGAGGCTCAGGAAGGGCAGGGGGCCGAAAGGTCCGGGACCTGGAAGTGGCATCTCCCTGTCCTGCTTGCCAAGGAACAGGCACCTGACGAACAGTCAGTGGTGACTGTGAAGCTTCCTCTATGTTCTACCATTTAGTACCACTTTTTCTACAAAATGAAAACAAGAGAACCCAGTGGCTCTGTGTTTCAAGAGAAAAGAGCTTTAAGAAATAGTAAGATGCTAAGGACAAGTGCTTGAATTTCTTGTCTAAAGAGGAAGAACGTTCATGTCAATTTTGAAATGAATGAAAGTATGTGACCTGTTGTGTTGCCAGAAGCTTTGACTTAATACATCTCAGGCACTTTGCTTTCGATTTGTTACTGGCCCGGAAAGCACTAAAGAGTGATCTGGCAGGAAGGTGATTCTTATTTCTATTATCTCCCTCAGCCAAATCCAAAACGCCTGCAATGCCATCATTAGAAATGCATTGTTTATGACTTTTATTTAGGTATCTTTCTTAACAGATCTGGGGAGAATATGATTTATGGACGTTAAAGCTCCCGTGTGAGATAAGACTCTGAGGAGCTGGCGCATCTGGTGATGATGGGGAAGGAATCAGAAAGGGGAGAAATTGTGCAGAAAGGAAAAAAAGAATAACAGGAAATTTCCTACGGTTTACCTCTGTGAAGCCATCACTCTCCCTGATGCTTCTTAAGCCCCAGCTAACCAGGTTAGAACCCGCTTTAGGAGTTGATGGCCCTGCCTTCATGAAATTTCTTTCTAACCAGAGAATACAATTGATCCTTTTGACTGTAGTCTATAGTTGAGGAAAGGGTAATTTTTTTTTTTTTTTTTTTTTTTTTTTACCACTGAGGGTCACTGCTGTCAACCAGCTGTGTGGAAGATTTACCAGCAAGCTCATGAGCAGAAAGATGACTCAATATGAAGAGTGTGAGGGAAGAAGATCTGGAGAGGCAGTGAGGTCAGTGCTGTCGAGGGAGACAGAGGACTGGAAGTAAATATGGTATCTGGTTGTTTTAAGATCACACATGAGTGAATCTGAGAAATGGGCAGAAACAATGTCACCACCTCTCTCTCGAGGTGGGGATCAGGGGTCTACTCTCAATTCCCCTTACGGTCATCAAAGTAACTTGGACAAAGATGTTGAGCCTCAGGGGGATGGTTCCCACTGGCTAATACTGCCAATGAGTCACGTGGCACTTTCAGATGATCTTAGCCCCTCCCCCAGAAGAGGCTCAGGCTCCCTTCTGTGCGTATGTTGAGATGAACCACCAGCAAAGCCATCATGTCCGGGGAGCTGAAAGTCTCTTTGACTGTTGGTAGAACAATGGCAAATGCGTCCATCGGGCTGGTGGCTGGCTCAATTTTTGGAGCCCATAACAATAATTTTTTTTTTTTAATTCCAGATTGAAATAAAGAGCTGAAATCTTGAAGTGGCTCTTCAAATGAGGAGGCAAAGTGTTTTCATTGTGTAGTTACAAAACAGCTCTGCTCTCTCAAATTATTTTAGAGTCTGCCTTTCTTTAAGAACAGAGAAGAAAAGGGAAGAAACTAATTTTAATCTGACTTAACTCTTAGTTCAGAGGGACAAGGCCACAGTTGGTGTTTGAAGGGGAAAAATTAGAGCCCCAGAGACTTCATGGAGCCAGGAGCCAGAAAAGCTTCCATTTTCTTCTCAGTCTTAAAGAACACACTCTCAAAAAAAAAAAAAAAAAAAAAAAAAAAAGATTGAAACCTGGGAAATTATAAATATTAGATTAATTGAATAAGAAAACCACTGAACAGCTACAATTTTCTGCCATTTTTTTTTTCTATTTAAGGGATAGGAAATGTTTTATGCATTGGGTTTTCCAGTTGGTTCCAAGAGTATATTATGCTAATAGATAGTAGCTTTACAAAATAAAAAGACATTTGGCTTTCTAGTCTGAATTTCAGGCATGGGGATGCATCGCCACTATTATATCATACTTATTTGCTCTGATGAAAGAAAAGAAGATTGAACATTAAAAGCTGAAGGTCATCCATACAGTTGTCCCAATAGCAATCTGTGTACCTTTAACCCTGTGGAGAAAAAGTAATTACCCTTTGGCTTCTGGTGACCTCAACTAACCTTTGTTGAAGGGCCAGAGAAAATAAAGGCTGACCATCAGCCTGCCCTGGCTGCCCTGGGCTTAACCTGCTGTGTGAATGAAGAACAACCCAACAATAGGATGAGAGGATGTTGCCATGGAAATAGCCTTGGACGAAGGAGCAAAAATCAGAAATTTATCACAATTAATTGTTTTATTAAGAACCTCCCATCTTTTGGATTATTCTCAGGGGAGGAGGGAAGATGTGCTCTCATTTAGATTTTATGAGAGAAAAAATCTGCTCAAATAAACGAAGCAGCCCATTCAGCAAAACCATCAAAGTTGTGGCTATAACTAGGCAGCTTTTGGAGAGATGAAAGGATCTATATCTCCATGTAATCTATAAAGATGCAAATACAAACAGCTAGGACGAGGGCCTAGAAACCTCATGCTACCAGGCGAGTCATTTAAGGTTCAGGTTTGGACATCTATCTTTTAATATTCTCAGTGGACTGTTGCCTGTGCTTCTGTGCTTTGGTAAGGTCCAGAAAGTACAGGGAATCCCATTAGATAGTGTATCAGTGAACAGAAATGCAATGTCACATTTTGTTGTCCTTATTTAACACTTCTGTTAAATAGACTCCAAATCCTATGTGTTTTTAAGGTGAGCTCATTTAGATTAGAAAATAGAAACTTGCCATCCAATTATGATCAAATTAAACTACACTAACCCAAGGTGCTCTGACTGCTGTAGACTAATTGGAGGAAAAATAAATAAAGTGAGTGAGAAACAGTTCTTTTATGGAGAGCCTACAAAATATCTCTTAGGTATAAACAGACTTATTTAGACGTAATATTTATTTTAACAGTACAATGTTTTCATTTATATTTATTTCAGTTTTCATTTTTATTTTATTTTCATGCAAGGATGAAATTGGACTTTAGGAAGTAAAAGTGTGGATGTTTTTGTTATTCTCTCATTTATTTTTATTAAGTAGATTAATGAATTGTTAAGTAAATGAGAACCTTTTCTTTCTTTCTTTTTTTGAAGGATGCTAGAATAGCAATGCGAAATGCTCATTTGTTGTATTTCCTAAATAGTGAGTTTTTTATGTTAATCAGTTTTCAAAATAATTTGAGGTACTAAAACAAAGCAGGCGGTTAAGCTCAGATATTGATTTTCTTTTTAATGGGTATTTCATCAGTGAAATTGTAAGCACCGATGGAGGAGAATAAACCATAGCAGGTGTTCTCTGAAGACCTTTTTTCCAGTGCGAAGAGTTGCTTTTTTGTCACTGTGTAAGATGCCAGCATGAGTGTCATTTACGTGTTTTAACTTCAGACGTTTATAGGAAATTTATCTTATATTAGGGAGAAGGACTGTTCAGCTTTCATTAGAACTTGGAAAGTTATGTTTAACAGACGTAAACTTTTGAAACAAAAAGATGCTGTTGGCACTCGTTCACTAACAATGAAATCCAGTTCTTGGGCTTCTTGTTTACCCACCTCCTGCCTGCAGTTAGTTTTTCTCTCATTTTGTGTGCCTCTCCTATTGTTAGGTCCAAGATTCTCTGTTTGCTAAAACACCAGGTACCAAAAGCCATAAAACCTTTCTCAAAATATATAATAGACGGCTAGACTCATTAAACACTCTCTGTGGCCTTTGGCAGGCTTTTAATCTTTTTCTCTGCTACAGATAACAGTTTTTCTTAAGTGGCAGCAACACATCTCTAAAAATAAACCTGCATCAAGGTCCGGTTTGTGCTTACCTTGTAGTTCAGGAGAACCTTGCCTGTGATCATGCTTCTTCATTGCCACGTGCTTTAGTTTTTTGGTGAGCTCATACCTGCTTGTAAGATGCTAAGAACATTCCTTCCGGCTGAGAGGCCTGCAGCGTGGACCTTGGTCTTCAGGGTCCCCACTCTATTTGGACCATCTCCAGGTTTTCTGTGTTTTTAACACTCAGCTGGGCAGCTTTATTGAGGTAGCAGAACCAAAAGGGAAGGCGGTAACGGGTTTCTGTTGTTTTACCTGTTTTGGCAAATAGAAGAGTGAGAGGGAGAATGATAATCAAAATCAAAATGTGAAAAACAAGGCTCATCCATCCTTATGTGAAGGCAGCAGATATCTGCTTGGTTTTCCTATTCAAAATGATTATGCATAGTTTCTGCTGGTATTGGTTCAGCTCTATATTACAATTACTGAAAGATATTTCACTACGTATAGTTTACTTGTGGAGTGCCTGTTTATTACTCTAATTTTGTTTAGAAAAAAGACATTGTATTTATTTAGTTTACACAGAAATCTTTCCAAAACAATTTTGTGAAGAACAAGGTAGATCAAATTTCTGAATGACTAGATATTTAAATTAAGACATGAGAGTATTTATGATTTATAGCTAATAGTGCTTCAACTTAACTGCTTTTCAATAACACCCATAAAATATGGTATTAAAGTATGAAGAGTCATTTAAACAATGAGAACTACAGAGAATAGTGCTTTATATTTTTCTAGTTATTTACTCTTCTAATCGTTAATCCTATGTATGCACACTTAACTGTGAAATAAACGCGCAAACTATGCAAGGTAAATGAGGAACTAAATACAATATGCCAGAAATGGGAAAGATAATTATGTACGAGATGAAATTAAAAAATAAATAGTAAATACATAATGTGGAAAAATGCTAAAAATTACCATCCAGTACACTTTCAGTATATGTATTTAAAAACCAACAGGGACTTTTGTTAAGAGAGTTTAAGATGATTTTTATAGGGTTAACATAGATATTTAAAAACAACATGGCATGTTGTCAACAGAGGTGAACACACTTTGTATAGGGTAAACACACATTTTGAAAATAACATGGCATTTTAACAGGCAAGTTTACAATGTTGAGTTGAATGGATGCTTTCAACTGAAGGGGCAAAAGAAAAAAAAGCTATTTTCCTAGCTTATGAGTGCTAACGCTGCCACTTCCAATTTTAAATAGACATTAATAGTATGGTATTATTTTGCCACACTCAGGATTTAAAATACTTTTTAAAGTATTATGTACAGTGTAATGAATCATGTAGAATACAGGATGTTTTATGGGAACACCTCACTGTGACATCAACGCTGTGGCTGGGTTAAAGGATGCAAACACATAAAAAAATTACATGGCATCAGTGTTCCTCAGAAAAGGACAAAATTCAGTCTTCTTCAAGAGACTGATGGAAATAGAATGCTGCCAAACTTCCTCTAGTTTCAAGCACAATGTAGAAAGAAGGTAACTTATAATAATAAATTTAGATCTGGTTAAACACATCAAAAAGCAAAAATATTCCAAAGAAATGATCAAATTTGCCTTTTACAAGTCGACCACAGTTCACCTGACTTGAAACAGGGAGTAGGAATATTTGCATTTAAACATTTATATCATGTGATTTTAAAGCAAATGATTAGCTTAATTGAAAGTCGCAACCACCAGAATTCAATACACAACAGTAGCATATATCCAGCCGTGAAGTAGCTGGGTTTGGTGCTATTTGCATCTTCGCACCACAAGCACAAAACTACTTAATATCGAAGCTCTGAGCAAGAGTTATCAGCAACCCTAAAGTTACCTTTAGAATTAAATACCTTTAAATGCTGCAGCGTCCTGGATTTCCAGTTAACCAAACTACATTTCCAACAGAAACTCCTGAGGCATAGAGTAGTTCTCATCTGTAAGCCCTTCTCCGCTGGTCTTCTTATGAAGCGGTGCTGGAACGTTTTTTTTTTAAATCCTGTTGATAATTTGACTCTCTGTCAACTAGTGCTAGTCGACCCATCACTAGCCTTTCTTAGGGTGGAGATGACTGGATGGTTGAAGGACTGCAGGCCATACATCATTCTCTCCTTCTCAGTGTACCTTCATGTGAACATGGCATCATGACTCTGAGAAAAGGAGGGAGAGCTGAGCCATCATATATTCCACAAATTGCAGGCTTTCCCTGGGTCCTGCAGTGCTGGAGAAGGGGATTATTACTGCAGAAAAAGAAATCTGGCCACACTGTAAAAATTATCTCTGCAGTTCAGCTTGCCCCCCACCTCCCCCAGCCTCTCTCTCTCTTTCGCTGTCTCTCCCTCTCTCTTTCTCACTCTCTGTGCGAGTCCCCAGCTGATTCAGGCTGTATCCATCCATACATAAATCATTCCCCTTATTCTATTGGTTACATGGTACATGGCAAGTATTGATTTTTTTCCCCGTTGCCTCATTGCTGGAGAACACTTGGTTTTTGTGAGACAGAACAAGAAAAAAACAAAACAAAACAAAAAAACCCCCACAAAAACCCTAAGCCACACAAAAATATCTTTCCCAGAGTTTTGTCTAGGTAAAATATAATCAAGCAGATTTGTACCAGGTTACAGATAAGCATGTTCTAAAAAGAGCATACTTTTGGGAGGCCCTTTACTCTCTCGAAGCATATCCTGTCTCCAAACAAAAAAGAATTGTTACCAGGTCTGAAGAGCTATGGGTTCAGGAAGTAGGAATGATATACAGTGAGGCAGAAACTCTCTAATTGTGCAGGGCAAGGAGACATTTAATTGATCACTGTCAACTCAAGAAAAAAAAGAAAGTTTAGTTTAAAACACAACTCACTCAAAACACAAGAATAAAGATGCAAAAATAATGCCTCATGGCCAAATAACATGTACAGGACAGAAAGAAAGAGATGTTTATCTAGGTTTATTTTGTGTGGTGATAAAATGTGCAAGTGTGCCTTGTTTGCGTGAAGTATAAAGATAGCACGTGCTTCAGCTGTCAAAATATTGTGTCTTTTAATACTCAGAGAAAGGACACAGCAAAAAAGTGAATGTCTTAGTTTGGGGTTCTGACATTTGAGTATGATAGATAGAGTGCTCTTCAGAACCTAAGTTAAAATACACAGGAATCTTAATATCACAAAGACCAATTTGTTTTGAAGTGGTAGTGTTTCTTGGACTGTATCCAAGGGGGTTTTATTCCTGAAATATCAAAGTACTTCTTTATGAGGTAACACTGTCCAAAGGATTGTCCCAATATACAAGGAGATTGTCAGAAAGAGGAAATTGTTATAAGATGGTTATAGTGCAAATATAAGGCATGAAAAGACTATAAAAAGCTCATTTTTAAATTTTGTAACCCTATGTGACAGTTGATTATCAATCTAACAAAGGGTGAAGTTTAGGAACAAAAACAAGTCAGCATGTTAAACAGGTGACAAGATATTTTGTTTTGGGTTCCACTTAGAGCCATCAACTAACAAATTTACTATGTACAAATTGCAGATGAGAAGTTCAATGGCTTCTTTAACCTATTTTATGGCGAAAGAATTCCTTTTAACCCAAAACATTTATTTACTCTGTACATAAATAGAGTCTATTAAGTTAAACTGTCACCAACCTTAAAAATCAGACTAGGATTTCTCCTCTTTTGCCTCACAAAAGCTGTGCGGGGAATTTTTTCTGTCTTTTTCCCTTGTCACTTTACATTGTGGTCCTTGTTCCTTGGTTCACGTTAGTCTCCACGTTAGTGGAGGGGAGCTGCAAAGGGCATGTCTGCGTGATGCTCTGGCCACCCGTCTGGGTGTTGGGCCCTTCTGTGCGCAGAGAAGTACATCTCTCTCTTCTTGTTGAGATCCTTTTATTGAAAAATTCTGAGCGTCTCTTTTTGCATGAAGTACTGGTTTATCTAACTTGCCATTTCAAGGGAAACTCTGTGAAGATGTGAAAAAAGGCCTGCATGGAATTTTGTCCAAATTAATGTTTTGATGTTTTGTTTTGTTTATGTGGTTGTCAGAGTTTGGGGCTCCAGTCCAGTTGCATGTTGTCTCAATCATCTCACATCCATGTAAGATGCCTCTCTACCCTACCCATGTCGTGAGAGTCCGTAAAGGACTTGGAGCAGTTTAGATTTAAAAGGGAAATAGGCAAGAAAAAAACAACAAAAGCTGTCAGAAACCCTTTGAACCCAATCTCTTCCTTTTCTCTGCCTTATCCTTCCCTGACTCAACAACTTCAGCAAATGTTTATTGACCCCTTACTCGGGGCTGGTGATTTCCTGGGGCGAGGGGCATTTGCCAAGCCTAGTGCTGAGGCCATCTCCCAGCACACGGAACTCCTGGGCAAACACAGGTATGCAAGCTGCTGTCCAAGCACAGGAGTTTCACTGACATGAGAAGCTTCTGTGCTGCTCCTTCGTGCTCTCTACAGGTTCTCTAGAAAAATCATACAGTTACATCACGTCCCGAACACCCCAAGAGGTCTTCGTTTTAATGGTTTATCTTTATTAACTCTAGCAAGATTTTAAATAACCAGCACAGAACCTTGCATGCAGTTGCACATGCAACAGGCATTTGTTAACATTAGTTGGAGACAATGTGGGCCCCAAAGGAGAGGTTTATAATCAAAGCTGATAATTATTACGTGGTGAGGGAGAGAGGTGTATTATTTTATATAATTCTCACAATTCTGCTTTTAAGTACAGAATCGTATTTTTATGCTCATTTTAAAGATGAAGAAATTGAGGTGGGGAGAGGTCAAGTAACTTGTCCAAGGCTGTCCAGTTAATTAATGGGGGATTGGGGTTTCAGACTCTTATTGCTCTTAACCATCACCCAGTGTGGAGTAGCAGTGGTGGAGGCCCTTTAGTTTCAGCTGGGATCCTTGAGTGAGGGCATCACCGTGGAAATGGCTTCTGTATTAGCCCTGAGGTATGTGGCATCCCATAATTTTTGTTCCCTCAGAGTATAGTTTAGTGCATTATGAAGAGAAAAAAAAAAGAACCATATTTTAAACCTACTAGTGGAAATTGCTATTGGAAGGAATTTGTGAACCTTTTAGATACGGCTATCACTTTTGGGAAAGAAAATATTTACCTACTAAGTGATCTGTTAGGATCGGTCTGGATATTCGTGACTGGGTTTACTTAAGGTGAGGCTCGCAGTGGAAGTGACAGTGACAGGCCCCAGGAAGAGGGAATCCCAGGCAGGATCCAAATACTGTCTTTGAGGACAAGTGACTTGCACAGCAAGTGGCGAGTACACTCAGTTGAATTCATAGGCTTTTTTTTTAAAATTAAATTTACTGAGATTACATCGGTGAATAATGTTACATAAGTTTCAGGTGTACAGCATTATAATTCGGTATCTGTCTACGCTATGCGAGTTCACCATCGAAATCTGCTTTCCGTGTATTACCGTATATTTGACACCTTTTACCCAGCTCACCCTCTTCCAAGCCCCCCACCCCTCTCTTAGCCACCATTCTGATGGTCTGCAGCTATGAGTTTGTTTTTATTTTGTTAGTTCACTAATTTTTTGTTTTATATGCCGCATATGAGTGAAATCATGTGGTATTTGTCCTTTTGCATCTAACTTATTTCACTTAGCATGATACCCTCAAATTCATAGGTATTTAAGGGAACCAAAACACTACTCTTTCTTTTTTCTCTTCTGCTCAAGCACTGCCACGTGAGACAATAACACGAGTGAGTGGAATTTACCTAAGATATTCACCTGTAACATTATTTCTTGACCTCAAAATGTTTGAGGTGGGAAGAAATATAGGTGTGGAGCAGGTTGATTACCTTGTTTGCAATCAACCTCTTAGAGGCAGAGGAAGGGACTGAAGTGAGATTTTCCTGCCCGTATCCCCTCCTTCTCAGGGTCCTCGCTGGTAAACAAATAGACAAACAAACCATTTATATACGTATTAAGGGCAAGAAGGAAATTTAAAATGTAGCAAATAATAATAATGAAATAACAACAACAACAGAGTGGATGCATCATCAGGCATGCATTTTCCTTCCTTTTCTTTAAATTTCTGTCATTGTTTTCAATCTTTTTTTGTGTCCATCTGACTGACATAGTGGCCAATCACAAAACTAAGATCTGCACCTTATGACAATGGCAACCTGTGAGCGCACCCAAATTAATGCTGCTCCCAGCCAATTTGCCTGCTCCCCAGCCTGCATGAAGCAGGAGACTTGTCCCAGACAACAAGGGCTGTCCAAGTCATCAGCACACATTTCATGGCTGGGTGGTGTGGGCAGCTGGTCGGGGAGACCACCCAACCTATACCCTGTGCTTTAAAACTGGACCTGTAGGAACTAGGGAAAGGTTATTTTACCTGAATTTACTGCTTAGCAGCAAAGACTTTACCTCCAGAGAATGCTATTCTATGGGTTACCAAGTAACTGGCTGTGACAATTACCAAACAGCTGGCCAACTAATTTACATACTCTTTAACCCCAGCCAGCTGAACAAGGAACCGTGGACAGCTCTCAAACAATAGGCATACATCTAATATTTTATTTAAGAGCTAACAGAAGCCACAGCTGTATGAGTCCTGCAGCCACATGGATTTAACTACTGTGTTTCCCCGAAAATAAGACCTAGCTGGACCATCAGAGCTAATGCGTCTTTTGGAGCAAAAATTAATATAAGACCCAGTCTTATTTTTGGGTATAATATAATATAACATAACACCGGGTCTTATATTAATTTTTGCTCCAAAAGACGCATTAGAGCTGATTGTCCAGCTAGGTCTTATTTTCGGGGAAACACGGTGTTATAATTTGGACATCCAGCCCTCCAGGATCTGTGACACTTGAGGGGTTGTTGAAGCAGGGGAGACACAAAAAATAATTTCTACCAGAAGGCTACCTTGTGGAGCTTTTGGGGAAAATGCTTCTTATAAGTGAACACAAAGTGTAAGGTTTTGTTAGGAATGAAGAACCTGCAAGACAGTCATTTAGAGAAAGGCAAAAAAATATCTGGTGCTTCCCAGTTTCGTATTGATAAATGCTGAGTTGGCCTGGCTATAGAAGTTACCACATGTACAATAGATTAGAACCTTCCAGCACTGTTAAATGTAGATAAGTATTTAGCACCATTAGGATTGGATTTAGATAATCTTTTTCTAAACGGCCCTATTATAAACCAGGATTACCTACCAAGTAATTTCTATTCTGGCCTCTGCAGGGAAAAGAAAATGAAAAACAACAAACTCTATTTGTTTGTATATATTATTCACATACACGGGTTTAGGAGTTTTACTTACATCTGAAAATACTTTCCCCTGTATCTGTGAACCCCGAAAATGTCTAAATTTTAACTTGCAGACCTAAATGTTTCCCACACACAAAAAGCTATAGAGGAAGAGCATATTGGAATGTCGAGAATAATTTAGAGGAGACCCCATTACAACCCCCCAAACCCCTCACCCCTTCCACAAGACCTGCTGTAGGCACCTGAGAGAACCTATTTCTAGAAAGTGGCATCATGAAAGGCTGAAACCTGTCCTTGAAACACAAACATGCCAGAATCTCCACATCAAAGCCATGAGTGGCGATTTTTGAAAGCTTTGCTTCTGTTTCAGTTGTGCTGCTATGATGTAAGACATCTTTGGAACTCTTCAGAATCAGTTTATTATCACATAATAGATCCCATCATCTTAATTTATAGTCACATTTCATTTTGGACCAATCAGATAATCGAGCACCTAGAATGGTGTCTGGCATGCTGTCATCTTCAATACGTAACTGTGGAATGAAGGAGTGGATGAATCCAGCCTCATCCACCCATCTTATTAACCAGAAGCTCTAAGGGACTTTGGCTGATTCAAAAACTCAAAAAATCACATCCACTAGATGACGATTTGCCATTTTTGAGATTTTTTCCAGAGGAGTCTAATGTTCCTAAGAAAGCACTTCATTCTTTTATTCATTGAACAAATATTTATAAGCTGTCTTCTATGAGCAGGTAATATCCCAGGCCTTGGATTACAATGGTGAACTAGACAGACGTACTCATGACTTTCAGCAAGGGGAGACAGGAAATAAACAAATAGATAATAAAGTTCCAAGTAGTAAAATATATCGTGGGATACATAAAACCAAGAGGAGGAGGAGAGAGGGAAGGATGGAAGGACAACTGTCTCTAAGGAGGTGTCATTTGAGATGAGGGAGCAGGACATGTGAAATCTGGGGGAAGTCTTTAAGGGAAAGGAAGGGCAACTGCAAAGATCCCAAAGAGGGGAGTTATGTAACTATGATAATAAAACACGATTAACATAGGCAACTTAAAGTCTAGCATTTTGGGAGTAATTGCAGAGCCCCTAAATGTATCTGTTTTTTGCAAGAAAGACATTTACTGCATGCATATATTTCAGGAAGCATTTCTTGTAAAATCTTCTTAATCCAATCCTAGACCACTATGATTTTACTAAATAACTTCTCAGTAAGCATTCCGAAACTTTTTTCTTATAAGATAATCTTTGAAATGCTGAGTCCTTTGAAACCATGTAATACTTGCAGGGTGCTTAAGACATATGTGTTGTGACACGTATCTTGCATGGCACGATGCTGGAGTTGTTTGTGAGTTTGTCATGCTTGCCCGGTAGAGTGGAAACTCCCAAAGGGCATAGACCCCATCTTCACCTTTGTATCCTGCCCACTACCCAGTGTGGAGTCTTCCACACAATATGTGCTCAATATATATGTGTTTAAAAAGTGCACAAATATTGTAAAACACAAAATATTTAGCACACAACCAAGCTGACTCCATGACTTACTCATAGATTCCCACCCTAGGGCACCCACAGCAAATGCTGTGCTGTTTCTTTGGAACCATGATTTTGGGAAGATTCCATTTGATCCAAAACAGTGTTGTTGTTTTTTTTATTTATTTTTTTTTATTAAGTATCTCTCTTCAGTACATCTTACTCCAGGCTGGGGGATGAATTTCTCTGCCTTTGATGGCTTGTTCCTTTCTCTTAGATCGTTCTTATTGATAAGTAGTCCTTTCTGTTTTGTATTGGCCACAGCTAACAAAAAAGAGCAAATCGGATGCCACTTACCAGAATAGTGCAGTAGCAGAATTTGACAACCTGAGGTTTGTTTAAAATAATGTACTTTAATAGATCAATGGCCTCTCATCTGTAAAAGATTGTCTGAAATGGTGTGTTGAGTGCTAAAATTTGACCAGATAGCCCTAGTAAGTACTAATGTCTCTAGGATTTCACATAATTTTTTCAGACCTGTATATTCTAAAGATACCAGCTTTTTTTTTCAGATTTATAAATATACTGGTTACTTTTAGTGATAAAATCCCTTTTAACAAGTTTTGAAAAATAGTTCAAATATTATGTATTTTCCATTAGTATACAAATCTCTGGGTGTTGCCTACCTATTTCCTCACCAAGTTAATAACCCCAATATGAATAATAGCTGCCATTTATTAAACCCCTACTGTGTGCCAGCCACTTTATTTATTTCACCTTTATTTCTTAAGCCAACTGCGTGATAGATGGTCACCCTCATTTTAAAGATGTGGAAAGTGAGACTCAGAGAAACTTAATAATTTATTCAACTAGTGAGTAACAGAGCTGGGATTCAAAAGCTGTCTGCTGGGGTCTGAAGCCCATGTTTTTTTTCCAGTATGTCACAAACATCTTATTCTTTTTCTTCGTAAAAAGTGTTTTGGTATGAGAACAATTTGAAGTCTCTAACCACCGCCCCCAACTCCCCCCACACACACACAAAGAAAGAATTCTTTGAATTTTCAACATTTATTCAGCAAAACATCTCTTGAGAACCTACCCTTCCTTATGTCCCATGGCTGCTGATGAAACAGCATTAATCACATAGAATATCTCCCTAAAAGGAATTGCAAGTGTAGTTGGGAGGACAGAGGCATATACAGCCAATAAAAACACTTGGGATGAGGATTATAGTAGAGCTACAAATTCAGGGCTAACAGACACAGGTGAGGAGTTTTGTTGGGACAATGGGAGTTGAGGAAGGCTGACTGTTTCATTCATGCCTTTGAGGGATGAGGAGCATCCATTGGGCAGAGAAAGCTGGAAGGATATTCTAGTCAACGTGACCACAAGAATGGCAGAGCGGAAGTATGTGGTGGGATTGAAAGTTGGGTCATGTCACAAAAAGTGACCTGAGAACTCAACCTAAATTGAATACTTGGAGATTAGTTTCCAATACTTTTGGCGTTTCTTTGATCTTTTACTTTCTTTCTTTCCTGATTACTGGAGCTATGTATGTTTGTTGTGGAAACTTTGGAAAATATAAACTAGAATAATAAATCAGAAAAACAAAGTATCACCCTCGTCTAGTATCGCTAATAGAGCCGTGATTTTTTTCTTCACATATTGGAGATGATTTTGACCATAAAACTTTGCAGTAGGTTTTCTTGCTTCACTTGAGATTATGAACCTCCATGTTCACATCACAATACCATCAAATGTATATAGATGTATCTCTGGTGCCTGCCCATCCCCTGTCCCTATCTGTGGAGTTGCCTTGTACCTGGACCTACAGAGTAATAGGTAGGCCTCACCAGTTATATGTCCGAGAGACACCCTTTTGCCCAGGGCCATACCTGGCTGAACCATGTGTAGACACTCGACCCGAGTTGGGCCTATTATATCTTCTTCCCAGAAGTTTGAGACTAAGGCACTAAAAGACTGAATTAGTACTGTGGTGATGAGTTCTGGAACCTGACTTGGCACCAAGGCCAGTTAAAGCCACATGTGAACTGAAATTATAGAGGAAGAGTAGGCACAGTTTACTTCAGAAGAGAGAGAGGAGGAAGTGTACAGAAAAGAGACCATGTGGACAGAGAGAGATAGAGATGAAGAGCTGCCTAATCATTTTCCTAGTCCCATGAAATCCAGCCATACTTCCTGTACTTCAGTTCGATTCCCCAAGTTTTCCTGGCAATCGTTTGAATAGATACCCATTCCTCTAAACCAAAATATTCTTAACTAGAGCAATTTATTTAACTATTTTTTAAATCTTTGGGTTGGTTTCTTTTTTTTTTAATTTTTACTTTTGGTGTTTTGAAAAAATATACATGTTTTAGAATTTTTGATAGTTCTATATTTGATCTCTTTTTTAATATAAATGTCTAACTACTACATTGTTTTGTGCACCTGAAACTAATAAAAAAAAAAGTTTGATCTTTTCCTTTGTCATTACTTCCATTGAATTTCAACTTAGATATTCTTTCCCTAATCAGAGGTCAGGTAAAAATTCACCTATTTTTTGTAGGTTTTTAAAAAATGATAAAACCTTTCACATTTAAATCTAATCGTGGGGAATTAATTTTGGTATATGTGTGAGATGAGGATCTAACTGAAAGATTTAAAAAATGCTAACAGCTAATTACCATGTTTCCCCAAAAATAAGACCTAGCCGGACAATCAGCTCTAACGCGTCTTTTGGAGCAAAAATTAATATAAGACCTGGTATTATTTTACTATAATACAAGACCTGGTCTTATATGATAAGATATGATATGATATGATACAATACGATACAATACAATATCATATAAGACTGGGTCTTATATTAATTTTTGCTCCAAAAGATGCATTAGAGCTGATTGTCCGGCTAGGTCTTATTTTGAGGGAAACAAGGTAGTTGTCCCAGAATCATCCATTTCTTTCTCAATAACTTGTGATATCTCCTTGATCGTGTATGTTGTTTATATATATTTCACATGGGTCTATTACTAGGCTATCTATTCTGTTTATTCAAAAGAATATGTTTAAAAAAATAAAGAAAATATTTCTAGCCTATGGACACTAATAATCCCTAGAGAAATCAACTGGATTTAGAGAAAGTGGTATTAAGTTAGAGGATTTAAGTTACCAAGTCATTTGATGCCTTTGACTTTGCCTTTCAGGACTCTGAATGACAAGTTGATATTTAGATTGGAATACTTCCATCTTCTTTCTGGGGCAGCATGGATAACTGACAATTTTGGTAATTCCTGAAGACTCAATATAGATTTTATATTATAGAATTTCAACTTATAAAACTGTGTTTTACTAAAAACAAAAACAAAAACATGAAACTATCCAGCATTTTAAAAAGTGCTAGTTTTGAGCACCTGAGAGAGATGACAATCTCATACTGTCATTTTCTCTTTTTGCTTCCGTAGCAAATATGTTAATTGTTAGGGACTTTCTTACCACTGCACTTGGGACATTAGTATTCTTAACACTGTGCTCCACGCAGCTACTATTACCAATTGGTACTACCTAGTAAAATGGAATCTATTTTCAGATTAATTCTAGCAAGCAATATAAATTCCCAAGTTTAAAGTAAAATAGAGAAGCTACATTGTGGAAGTGGTTGGTGTACATTTAGGGCACTATTCTTATTTATTTACTTATTTATTTATTTATTATTTTTTACCGCTGTCCATAATAACGAAGACATTTTACATATACATTTAGCCGTGTAAAGAGAAAAACAATTGGATTAAAAGACTGATGCATTTTAGGAAAAATATGTTTTATGCTAATTCTGTAACACTGGAATGAAAATAGGTTAGCCTTTTTAAAAAATACTTTTGATTCAGAAATAAATCACTCTGGTGTTTAATATTCTCAGAGATTGGTATAATCAGATGGAATGATTTTTGTCCCCACCTTTTTGTGATTTATCTGAAGGGAAAAATCCACATTTTTATTTCCTTGAACTTAAGTAACCCCTCAAAGCTTAGGATAAACCTCAGTAGAAATTTGCCAATATGTAAAAAAAAAACTTTGTACCATCATCAATTTTCAGGTCAGGAAATACTCATCGAATTTGTGGTAGATTTATTGGTTTGAGGATTATCATCTCCCAGTATGCCTCATCATTATTAGTTGAGAAAAAAATTCTGGGCTATAATCTAGTATTTGCAAATTGCGTGACTGTACCCAACTTATTTAACTTTCTAATTTGAAGTGCTACAATAGGTTTGTATTCCTTAAAAATCTATGCACTTTTTAAAAACTATGCCAAACTTGAATGCCTCTTCTTTTAAGAAATTTTGATAATTTGAGTTACAGTTTTCATTTTTTTCTTTCCTCAGTATTATATCATGTGTTCAACCAAATAAGATGAAGTGATGTTCAGACATACTAAACCAAGCAAAGGGAAGTGATGTTAGGGGGTCTGTTAAACCAAGCAAGGTCTAGTGAAGTTAGGGTTATGCTCAGAGGCTGGACGAAGATAGAGAGTGGAGGGAAAATATGGCAACCTGTCACCAGAAGCAGATTGCACAGTGTTACATTGTATCCTCTGGTTCTTTAGCATTTGGCTTTGGCATCTAAAGTGGGCAGAGGGAATATTTGTAGAATTTAACAACCATTTTTCCCATCTTTATTAGGGTCCAGAAATTTCTAAGAGTGCCCCAGAGGTATTATCAATTCCCTCTGCTAGAGCTCCAAGTTGAAATGTCTTATTGTCAAGATGTCAGTCTGGCCGCTTTTTCTTTTCTGGTAGTTCAAAAGTGAGAAACTCCTAGACTTAACCAGCACTCCTTATTAAAGAGACCTACTGAGAGATTTATGATGCTTGGTTGTAAGATAAGCTGATATCCATAGAAAAGTGGTGATGCTGGCAGGGAAAATAAGCAGACAGTTGGAGATAGTTCAGAAGTATCTGCCTCTACAGCCAAAAAGGTAATATATGCCAGACTTGGAGAGTTCCAGTGAGGTGGCTACTGACCTTAGGGTTGAAGACCATGGAAATTTGACCTGCTGTCAAATTTTGGTCATTGTGTGAACTCATTGCCTCATTGGTTGAGGATTAGAAACTTGAAATTATAGACAACTAAGGCTGTTATATAATTCAGCATGTGAATGAGAATCTTAAAAGTACATGCTCATGGGAATACAATTTTGATCAACGATAAGGGTGCCAAAAGTATGTCTCTTTCCATTAACCATAGACCTATTCCCAGAGGCCACCAGCCATGATATTTTCTGTTTTTAGTCCTTTCAGTGGTTATTATTATGACTTTAAATATCTATTTCATAGCACTTTACATATCTATTTCTTTGCTTATAAGTTCAAGCTTGTCTTTTAAGTTCTTGCTGTTGAAAATAACTAGAATGACCATTTCAGCTCGCATCTACCACCCCTCTTCCTTTCTACCCTGTACCTTCTCCACCCCCTGTTTTTTGCATTTGTGTCTTCTGTTGGTTATACTTCTTGTGCCATCAGATATACTGAGTAACTACTCATGGTGTAAGATGTGGTGGAGTTGATCAATCACTCCTACATTCTCTCCCATCTCTTCCCCTTCTCTAACACCTCCTGTTAGTCAGTTCTACCATTATGTTTGCATTGCCAAGGTTTAAAGCATGTACATTCTGAATGGTAGCTTTAATTGTTGTATGATTTGTCTATATATTGATTCTGAAAACCAAAAAATAATCAAGATCACTGATAATATTATGATATTGCTCAATATTATTCACTGCAGAACCAGATGTGACTATGGAGGCGATGTAATTTATGATCTTAAATCAAGGCTGCTTGAAGTAGAATGTTTCAAGTTTCAAGTTCAAGATTTTCTTTCCATAAATTCCATAAATTTCTTATAATCATGCTTCATATTTTTGTCATGAATTCTTGTGCAGTGTTATGTTTTTCCTGGAATTTCTAGCTTCCTGTCATTTTTCTTGTTGACATCAGACGCATAAACCTTCTTCGTTATGTACTACCTAAAAGCCAGCCCACAGATTCTTCAGTTGGCTGTAGTAGTGTCTATTCCCTTCCAGGCCCCTAATTTCAGGTGTTTTTTTATGGAGTAACAGCTCCCACCTTCTCTTGTACTCTAAGTAATGCCTTTTCCTCTTTTCTGTTTAGAGTAATCTCATATACCATTCATCTTCAAGAAAATTTTCCAAATATTTGACCTACTTATACACTATCTTCCAATTCTTAGAACTTTTATGATTTTTATTCTTTTTGTGCAATTGTCATTTCAATGGGTTTGAGAAAGAAAGGGAGGTAAAATATTTTCGAGGTCCAATGTATTGAACTGAAGGCCCCCAATTTTTGATTTACTAGCAGACATTGATATCAAAAAGGAAAATCCACATCTAAAATTTAAAAGCTTCTTCCCAGATCTTAACTTAGAGAGGAAGCGTTTACTCTTATGTGCATGAAAGTTCTGTTTTAAATTTGGAGTATCCTTTCCATGTATTTGATCTCATAACTGACTTGGAATTAAGATGCTACCTGAAATTAACAGAGCTATAAAAATTGCTGGTGTTGCATTGGCCCTAGGCAGGTATCACATCCTAAGAACTCAGAATAGGACCTCACAGCATCATCAAAAAAAATTCAATGTCAACAACTTCAGAGTTGTCTGGGAACAGAGTACAGTTCTTGACAGGGACTTTAAATGCAACATGTGAGTGTTTGGATTCTAGAAACCACGAGAG
Organism: Rhinolophus ferrumequinum; assembly: GCF_004115265.2. NCBI lineage: Eukaryota > Metazoa > Chordata > Mammalia > Chiroptera > Rhinolophidae > Rhinolophus > Rhinolophus ferrumequinum. The sequence goes on along the minus strand of NC_046296.1, from coordinate 31,820,975 downwards.
AGGGCCAAGGAGTTTGGCTTTTCTCAAACAGGGATCTTTACTGGAAAAAGAGCACGTGTTGCAGCTGGCAGTTTCTAGGGGTTTCAAGCTATTGAGGAGTTTGTTTCCTCCACCTTCAAGTATAAAAATTGTGTCCTAAAAGAAACAATGTGGACATTATTTTGTAAAGTGAAGAGTCCAGAAGAAAGGTGATGTTAGCTGTGGGCTTGTTATACATGGCCTGTATTGTATTGAGGTGCATTCCTTCTGTACCCATTTTTTGAGACTTTATCATGAAGTGGTGCCAAAAAAATGTATACACATTTTAAGAAAGGAAAAAACTGTATTAAAATTGTAATATTCAATATATACCGATAACAAAAAATGAATATAAGTCACGTTTGACTTCTGCAATTACAAGAGGTGCTCTAAGTGGTTGCCATCAGTGTTATTTTAATGCAGCTTTTCCTTTTCTTAAAATGTGTATGCATTTTTTGGCAACCTGTGTGTGTGTGTGTGTGTGTGTGTGTGTGTGTGTGTGTGTGTGTATACTCATGTATACCAGGAGTCAATGATGATATGTGTATATATGTATATATATATACATGTATATTTTCATATGTACATGAAATGTACATATGTACATGTATATGTACATGTACATGTATATGAAAATATACATGTATATATATACATATATACACATATCATATACATATACAAATACATATATATATGTACATATGTATTTCATCATTGACTCCTGGTATATACTTCCCACCTTTGGTTAAAAGTTATATTTATATTGGGCTGACAACAAGGTTAGTAACTGTGTTGGTTATAATACCACTATCAAGGAAGACAGAGAAATGTTCTTAAACAAAATAGCCTATTTTGTTTAACAGTATTATGTTTGCTCTGGGTTGAAGATTTTACAGTTTGAAAATTGAAATATTTTTTATTTTTATTTTCGTGTATTAATATTACCCAAGAAACATTTACTTTTCCTAGTTACAGCTCATAGTTAATGAGAGGCTCATAAGAGACAACAGACATAGTTTTATATAAACAGATTATGCAAAAAATAGGTATTAGTTCTTTCCGAGAACTGTTGAACATTGTGTTCTTTAAAATTAAAGATTAATTTATCCTCTTTTCTTATTCTAATGAAATAGTTTTAGGAATAGTGATATCAATTCAGTTTAATTATTAATAGGTAACATACATAAGGTATCAAAGAGTCTCTTTATGGTACCTCCATCAAATGTCACCCTCTTACTGGCTTGGTGAAAAACGGTGATTTTGGCTGTCATGCTGGCTTCTTTGGAAAGTCTGTGCTGTGATGCAGTTTGCCCAGAGTTTAGCTTTCCCTCAGACTCTGACATTTGTATGTTTTGTTTTCCTTGATCGTCTCCCATTCCTGACCAGTGCTCTCTGTTTGCTGAATGGAGCCGTACTGCAGATTTTAAGTGAGTGGGCCGAAGTGGGATAAAAGTGCATCTGAAACAGTGGTTCTCAGACCTGACTGCACATTAGAATTATCTGAGGAGCTTTGAACACATGCTGATGGCCAGGCCCATCCCAGAGATTCTGATTTATTAGTCTGGGGTGAGCCAGCTATTATTAGTTAAGAAAATCTCCCCCACTGTTTCTAAGGCACAGGCACTACTGGAAACCACTGTCACATTGGTCCTCAAATTTTGGAGTGTACCGGAATCAGCTGGAGAGCACAAGGAAAGGCAAGCTCTGGGGCCTCACTCCCAGAGACACTTAATCTAGAACCGTGGGATGGGCTCATGCATTTACTTTTAAATAGAGCTGACTAATTTTGATGCAGGTGATCTGGTGACCACACTTTGTGAAACACTGTTTTTAATAAAAACTTAGAAACAGCTAGCATCAATAGGGTAGTAGCCATGTGGGGACCACTTCATTACATGGATTACAGAGGCCATCAGCGAGACACAGTTTTCAATAGTCGGGAATTTATTTTTATTTATTCATTCAAAACAGTGTCTCTAACACCTCTCAGTTCAAGGCACTGCATTGGGGCTACAGGGGACACAAAGGATTCATCAAACACAGGTGCTATTCACTAAGTACCTATCAGCAGATGGTACCAAACATAAAATTCTAATTCATAGATTGCATAAAACTTTACTTCTGAAGTTGGTTTATAAAGGTGAAAATCATAACTAGTCACATTGCTAAAGAGGGCAACACTTTGGAGACCAACATATTGTCTTCAGTATATTCAGCACAGGTCATGTTCCTCCAACTTTGGGACAGAATGCTGCTTCTACAGTTGAGTCTCACGTGTGGCTGGCTTACATTTAGGGATAATGTCTGAGAAAAATATCAGGTTGGTACAAAAGTAATTGCGGTTTTTGCAATTATTTTTAACCTTTTACACTGCAATTACTTTTGCAACAACCTAATATGTCTTTAAATACTGGAATCATATTCAGTGCATGGAACATGGCAAATTCAAAGCTCCCGACTGAGGCTCATTCATCCCCTTGGATGGGATGGAGTTGGGGGTGGTGTGTGTGTTGGGGTATTGCCTGCACTATTTAAATAGGGTTCCTTTCTCACTCATGCTGTCACTTTCTTCATCTTTTGTTTGTTTATCTAAATTTTCTTAATGACTGGGGGTGCCTGATAATATGAGTATAAGGCCCTGTTCTATGAAGTGAAAGGTGATGAAGGCATGAAGGCAGAAACAGGCAGCTCTATGTTAATTAAGAGAAATTTTAGTCAACTTCAAAATAACTGTGTAAAACTTGCCAAAGAGAGAAAGTCTACTAGGCTTTAATAATGTCAATTTATGAGGAATAAGGTACAATCTAAGAGTAAGGTTGTTTGGGGAGATTAACTGGAAAAGACAAGAAAAATACCAAAAGATTCACAAAAGGCAAAGAAAGAGTAAGACATTACGAATGGAAGATTAATGCGTTTCTCTCCAAGGGCTCTAAAATGAAAACTAAAAATAGAATAATTGTGTTTCACCATAGCCTTGCTGACACACTGCGATGAAACAGACCCACAGAAACCATCCCATTATGGCCAAGCAGGGAATTTCTAGGGCTCATCACCTGCAAGTCCCAGTACAATCAGGACATGGCAACTACTGCCAAGGCCTCTAAACCTGAAAATCCCTTTATTTTTGCACCCTTTGTACTTTATGTCACATAAACATAGATACAAACTACTTCCATCCACAAACAGCGGTCTTCCCAGGAACACTTGGCAAAGCTCAATCAGTCTTTCTCTGATACTGGCTCCACGGACGATAATACTCAGTGACAACGGCCTTATGTGCCTATGAGGTTCCACCTGACACTGAGAGTATTAAAGAAAAAAAGCCCTGACTTCAAGAAAAGGGAAGAGGCTTATTTTCCTACATACCTTGTTGTCTTACTTTGGAGCTCAATTATTTTATGTTAACTTCGGGTGACTCATACAACTGGCCACCCCTTACATTTCAACACTTGGGATGAGGGGGAAAATGGAGGCTCACAACCCATATGTCTACACACATAAAGGTTTTAAATCAAGCTAACAAACTGTTACGTATATTCTTTCTACTTTGACAGATATACCTTCATAATGACAAAATAGAAATAATGTGGGTGAAGCCATGGTTTTTACATAATAGAAAATTGGAACCATGTTAAAAATGACTAAATTTAATTATTGTGCATGTTTTGGTATTCTATTATTGGCCAGTGATGCCTGAATGAATAAAATATATACAGATTTCATCAGTTATTCTATATTTATTCCGTAAGATAGATTTTTCTCTTTATTTTAGCAAACTCACTAATTATGTTGTTATATTTAATATCTTTTATAATTTAAGTGCTATTTATAGAAATGAGCTAAATAGATGTATTTGTTCTCAAAAGTATATAATTTCATTATATTTTGGCAAAAAAACAATTAGAATAAATGTAAGAAAAAATTATTTATCATATATGTTTTAAAAGTTACATTTATACAAAAATTCAAAACTTATTAAAAGAAGTAAAAACAAATTATAATTAATGAGTATAACAAATTTTAAATAAAGTTGGCATTTAAAATTTATTTTAAAACTTTGGCTATTTTTGTAAATCTAAAACTTCACAATTCTAATATTGAATGTTCCTTTGGTTGCCAATATAAAGAATTTGTAATATACTTCACACATAACTCAAAATAATTTGTATTATGTCCAGATCTATGTAACATAAATTTAAGAGTTATAAGAAGTACTTAACATTGTGAAATATTCTTTAACTTCTGTCTGTGACTATTGTAAATATAAGTGCTAGTTGTATCTCCAGAATCACAATTTGGCACCTGAAGAGAAGCAGTAACTCTTAGATACGTGAGAATCTATTGCATGTTTTCTGAGAGGGAAAGTCTGATAAGGGAATTAATTTATCCTTTCTCTTGCCTAAGCATTTTTGCTGCTCAAATACTCTGCTCTGAAGCAGTGTCCATTTTGACCTTTGCAGAGGCACAATCCATAAATCTTTACAGCATCTGTATACAGTTGCCTTTTGTTTTGAGGACATAGGACAAGAGACATGGAGAAGCCTGACCAGAGTTAGTCATGAAACAGCAAGTTCAGAGTTCAGGGTGTAATTACTGAGTGTCAAATCCTGAGTTGTGAGAGAATCTCACGTGTCTCTAATACATTTAGTGCGTGTGTGTGAATGTGTGTGTCTGTGCGTGTGTGGTATACCAGGCCCTCTAAAGAGTCCTTGTTGGGGATTTCACAGACAGTGAGCACCCGGAAAGCAGGGAGAGATCTGTTTCATTAATCTTTGTAGCCACAGTCCCAAGCTTCTTGCCTGGCATTTAGTACATGCTCAGTGGACATTTGGTGAGTTAAGGGATGATGCACTGTCTGGGGAAAGCTTTGGGAAGTGTTGCCTTCTCCTTTTGTCTAAGGTCATGGATATTCACATTCTAGGTCTATCTCGAGGACATAGATTCAGACCAGGGCAGGTGCAAATGTTCTATTCTGGAGCTCAGTTGCTGCAGAAGATCTGACCTGGGGACAGCCCATCTTGATCCTTGGTTATAAATTTGAAACAGTCCTAAAGGGCCTCCTTATGTCTCCTCAGCTGCATGTTATATAGATTTCCTTCATTTCTTCTCTTTCTTATTCCTTGTACTAAACTTTTTGGCCAGGGTTTATACTTCTGGGAAGAAAAAGAAATAAAGCAGCTGGTGGATTGTCTTACTCTTTCTGAATCCAGCTCAACTGCTAGTGCCTTCCCCAAACCTTTCATGAGCCTCAGAGATAAAACCTCAATAAGCTGCATCTAGACTGTGGACGGTAAACCAAGCACTGCGCAAAGAGCAGGAAGGCTTGGATTCTATCCTTTCTCTGCCATTCACTAGCTGTATGACCTTGGCTTAACTTCTTGGGACTTCAGAATCCTCGTCTGTGAAATTAAGGGATTTGTACAAGATCTCTAAGGTCATATCTGTGCAAAAATTATGTGGTTTTATTTTAATAGAATAATTGAGTAAAATATCTTTTACATTTTGCATATAATGATGAACAAGGGCAAGGACCTTTTAGGACAGTTAGGTGGGTAGACAGTGAGTTGGACAGATACCTCTGATGTTTCTATGGCTCGTGGGCTCTGGCTAAGTGATTTTTGTTCATTGACTTATTGCGAAAAAGAAAATCTACCTGAAAATCAATCCTGTGAGATGAAGAAACCAGAGTGCCTGTTCGCAAGGGGCATGCAGATCCTTTTAGTAGAGTGTGATGATTGGTGTTACGGCGAGGTTTTCTAAGTGCTGAGAGAGGCACAAAGAACAAAGGGGTCTCTGCTGAGGAAAAGGGCTGAGAGTGATGTCCAGGAAGGCCCCCAGGTGAGGAGATCCTTGAGAGCAGTACCTAGGCTTATTTTCATCTCTAAGCTCCCCAGTAGCACAAAAGCTATTTCGGTGCAAAAGCTTTTGATAAGTCTGCTCTTTTGAGTAAACCCATATGACATCAGAGATTGGAATTGCTACAGAGGTTGACCAGTGAGTGTCAGACTTTGTTGTGGTCATTTGATTCATTTCCTTTTCTATAGCAGCGGATGGTTCAGATTTCAAATGGTGCATGTTTTCCTGCAGTGGGCCCAGGGGAGGACATACTGTTGAGCAGAGCCTTAGAGATGGATTTACTGGCACATTGTTCAAGCTCTTAGATTGCTTGTCTCATTAGCAGTGGTGGGAATGGCTAGGGGTAGAGGCAGGAAGAGGCCAGGGATGCTTGGTATGCAAATGATTTTATAGTCATAGGCTTAGAGCTCTTTGAGGAAAAAAGTTCCCATGCCTGCGTATGAATCATTTCAGCCATAGAATTTAGTAGTGAGTTTGCATCTATTTTCAAGAAATAGTCTGTGAATCCATAATTACTTAATGCCTACTACGTAACAAAGACTGTTGTAGGCACTTAATAAATATTTGTGGATTAAATTAATTTCATGTAACTAATAAAATGCCAAAGAACAACCGAATAACTTAGTGAGTATTTGGTTGCTATGAAATAGATATGAAAAATTGATTAACCTCTAACCACACATTATACAAATGCATTCCTTCCTGAATATGTAGCTTGCCAATGCCATCCAAGGGAACGATAACTTTTGTTTTTGTCAAATATTTACTTGTTAAGTAAAAGAGGAAACGAAGAGATTTGTTTGGCTTTGCATCTCTACTGGGTACTCTACTTTTAGTGACCTTTTCCTACGGTTTTTCTCTTATATCAGAGAAATTATTTGGAACATACATATTTGGAACCACCTATGCAATACTGCAGAACTGGGGACTAAAAATTAACATTTTAAATAGATTAAAGGTAATAGAACCTCCTTTCAATATTTATGCTGTGTGTGTTGCGGGGGCATCGATAGTGGTGGTTATAAACCAGGTAGACTTTCAAATAATTTTAGGACTATAAGAGGGCAAAAACAAATATGAAAAGCTTTTGTTGTATTTGGAAGATTGCAAAAGGAAGAAGAAGAGACATAAAAAGTTCTGATGCATTGTTCATTTCTTAATTTTTTTATTATAAGGATATAATATTATTAGTAAATGACATTTGCAAACTGAAGTTTTCTATTATGAGTACTTCACTTTTTTTTGTTACAGAGTAAAGGATTTATCAGCTCTAGTTTTTAGCCACCTAATGTACAATTGCATTTGAAAATCCAGTTAAGGCAAAAAAAGCTCTATTAGTTGTATCAGAGAAAATTGTCTCCTCAGACATCACCTAGACCAAAATATCACAATTATGGGTCCAAGGTCTCCAGATCAATCCAAACTCTACCTTTTGAACCAGATATTTTTCTTTCAAAGCACTCATAGAAAATTTGGATAGGACCCAGTGGAACAACATTTCCTATCTGAAAATGGCCAAAGCAATTCTCAGAAACATATTGGACAAAGATAAGTGTTACCTAGAAAATGAGAAATGGAGGTAAGGAAACCTATTTAGGTCATAGTTACCTCAACCAACTTGTGCTTTTATGGGCAAGGAAAAAAGCTGATTGGAATCGATTTTTAAGGAGCTAGTCTCATGTTTAGGTCAATTTACTTATGATGCTAATTCAGTAAACTGAGCTTAAGGGCTACATCTGGACCCCAAATTCCTCGACTTTCTTTGACTTTTGTCTTATCCTTCCTCATTTTTCTGAATTAAAAATTTCCCCATCCTCTCTGAGTTCTGTTTTCATCACCATTTGCAGCTGGCCTTTCCTTACCCATTGGGCATTAAAAAAAACAAAAAACAAAAAACACTCCCAATGTTTACAGGTATTTCCGGCTGAAAAATGAGGTCACAAAATAGAAACAAAGTAGGGAAAGGTAGAGAGAAGGACACAACAATAAGTAAAACAGTCTTTACTGATCGGATTCTTAAAATCAGATGTTTGGAAGATAATAAATAAGCTTCTAAAATCATGCAATTTAAATTAGTTGTGTCATGGTGGTGGAGGTGCTAAATCAAGGTCAAAGGTAATTTGTTCACCTGGGATCCAACTAGAAATTAAACAACGGGCATTTAATTTCTTAAAAGAATTTATTTGTAACGAGTCTAACCTAATCTAAGCTAGGTTTTTATCTACAAAAGCCATGGTATGAGTTAGGCTTGGTATTGTAGTTTTAGGATCTATTCTTTTGTATATAAAAACCCCTAAGGAGGGAATAAAAACCTGTTCCCAGTGCCCTTTGCCCTGAATATAAACCTTTATAGTATTTCTCACTTGTGGGTTCCAGGGTCCCCCGAAGAGAATGCAGTACATAATTTGGTGTGGGGAAGAGGACTGTTAACAGATGGTGTCAACTGAGGAAAAAATGGGGCATGCTTGGAGGAAGAGCTAAAGCAGCACTTCTGCATCAGAACTACCTGGAGGGCCCCTTAAAACATACACATATTGCCGGGCCCTGTCTCCAGAGTTTCTGATTCAATGGGTCTGAGATAAAACCCAGGAATTTACATTTCTAATAAGTTTCCGGGAGAGACTGACACTGCAGGTCTGGGGAACCACTGAGAACCATTTCTCTACAGTTTAGGGAGATTTGAAAAGGTGAAAGAGAGGAGTGGGGCTGTCTGTAACAACAGAATGAGTAAGATCCATTCATGTTGTGTGCCAGAATTTTAGTACCAATAAAATTTCCCTACTTTTCTATTCTTAAATGCTTTGTCTTAAGATGAAGATGGTTCCCTTTGAGAATCAGGTGCAGTGTGCTTCTTGATATTCCTCTTCTAGGAAAAGTTAAGTCTATTTGCTTTCAGGCTGCTTGTGCTCATAAGTCCACAAGATACCATCAGTGGGGGTCACTGATAACATGGACACAGCAAAGCTAAGGACACTGGTACCCAACAAGGGGTCCGGAAGACTGACAGACCATCTTTTTTGTGTCCCTGTACTTTTAAGAAAGCATGTACTTTGTTTAAACAAGTTTGTCTAATTTTGGAATTCTCCTTTGAAGCTCAGAATGAGTTGGTGAGATAAACTATGTGGGGGATAATTTGTATAAGTTGTCTGATAATATAGGAGAGAAAAAAGAGCTACTAGTGTGAGAAAACTAAGGGGAGATGATAAATGTGTGCTCTGCCTTAGAGATGATGTGGCTTGAGGGGTTTGGTTTAGGGTGATAACGTCTGTAACATCAGACAAAGACTGAGTTGGGGCAGCAGAAAAAGTCTATTTGAAGAAAAAATATAAAATGTGAAATTGAGTGTCCTCTCTCTCTCTCTCTCTCTCTCTCTCTGTGTGTGTGTGTGTGTGTGTGTAGAGACTGAGCAGTTCTTACTGTCATATCATAGTTGGAATGTCAGTACTATGTTGATTTCACCAACTCAGGGCTGTGATCTTCTTTGAATTCTTTCGGATACCCAGAGATCTAAGCCAACTGTATAAGGGCCTCTTTCCAAGGTGTATAGTTTATCAGTTAGCCTCCCAGGCACCTGAAATACTTGAATTTCTCAGTGTGTTTAGAGGTTTGAAGTTCACGTGTATCAAACCATGAGAAATTCCTCACCGCCCTCCCCCTTCCCACCCCAGGTGGTTAGACCATCTGGGCCTTAGGTTGCAGTTCCCATGCCTGAAGTGGCATTGTCATCCGTTCTTTTTTAGCTGACCTTGGCAATGACCTAGGGAACTGGAACATTAAAAAGAAGACGTTATTTTTCCTAGAGGATTTGTAATTAGAAGAGGCACTGTAGCCTAGACTGGGAGGGAACTTCGGAAAGTCCAGTGACCCATATTCTGTCCATTGGAGTCACTTGAGTGAACAAGTGCATCTTTTGAATATAAATGTACATTGGGTTATTTGGGGCTATTGCCAGTCATCTTGATACTGTGCTTTAATCAGATCAATGCTTAGCTTAGTCCATTAGGACACTGAAGTTTTAAATTAGATTAAGACAAGGAAGGAAAAAGAAGAGAGAAATGCACAAGCTTTTGAAATTAGTCATATTTTAGGTCTTCCAATGCAAAATCTATTCAAAAACAAAACAATTAATATGCTCGCTCCCATGGATAGATTTTATTTCCTTTAGTTCTTTGGAAGGGATATTTGAATGTGGTTAGAGTTTGACACTAATCTTCAAATACTATCAGTATTCAAGTATATCATGATTTATTTTGTTTTACAATCTCTCTTTATAAAGTATAAACATTATATTTTATCTCTAATTTAAATGTGTTCAAGCCCACAAAATCTGAGGCACACACACAAAAAAAATAGGCCTTAAAATTCTAGTTATTTTTTTTTTCCAGAAAGTGAAATTGTGATGCTCATTCAAAATATCAGAAATGGGTCCAATTCCCTTAAAACACAGAAGGGCATTCCAAAAACATACTAGTTAATAGATACAAATAAAATCTCAGTAATAAATTCTTAGGGAAAATACAGAAGGTAAAGTGTTTATATTAGCTGTTATTTATTGCAATCTAAACTTTTATTGAGAGAGAGAGAGAGAGAGAGAGAGAGAGAGAGAGAGAGAGAGAGAGAGACTCATTTTTTACTTCCCTGCATTTCTACCAGACCCAGAAATACCATTTTCTCTCCCTAAGAGGACAATATTGGAATATTGGGAGGGAAATGTCTGTCCTCCTCTCCTCACTCCACATCTGACTAGTGGACTGGGGAGGAGGATAGGAGCACTGAGACCTCCCTCTGGCTTATTTTCAGAACCACCTACCTGAGGGATGGGGATCTGTCAGACGATTTTGTCTCTATTTGGACCAATTAATTAGTTACAAAATTTGGCCAAGATCCAACCTCATTTTTCACCCAGCCTTATCAGTTTATGACTGATATTGTATTTTGACTATTTGACTTTTGTGTCTTACTTCTCTTAATGGGTTCCAAATTCAGAGCAGATTTAGGGTGGTGAGGAGTCATTACTCTAAAATTCCTCCATGAGACAGTACTTCTGAGATTCCCCAAAGAAAGTTATTTTAAGAATTTCCCTGTATGATCAGGCTTTGATTTTATTCCTATTACTTAGCTGTGTCCATGAGTAGAGAGCAGAAGGGGTGTGAGAAGCTCATTTTTTATTTATTCCTATTTCACTTCGTCCTCATGCATGCCCCATGACAGTCACTTAGATACAAACTGCCTCTCCAGCTCTGTCTTCCTTTCTCCAACTCCACACCACCCAGTACTTTCATTTTCACTGTCTTGCCTTTTTCTTAATTTATTTCTTTCCCTCTTAACCTATACAAATTTCCCGGCTCACAAGACCTTGCTTTGAGCTAAGTGTCATTATATTATACCTCAAATGGGATTTATCCAATAGTGCTTTTGCATAATTGCCTATATTGGATTGTCTTTTGTGCTGTCTTATAACATTCTATTGTTATATAATACAGCCTGAAAACTCTTTGAGGGCAGGCTCAAAATGCTTTGCAAATGTTAGGTGCTTCATAAATATTACTTGGCCGATTTACCTTCTGGACAGTCTTTGTAGTGTTGTTCTCGGGTAAATATTGAAATGTGTCACTAGAAAAATGGGATCTCTGACAGATAATTGATTAATTTCAGCCAATGGTTTTAAAATTTGCGAACCCTTGTTAGATATACTCTCAATAAGTTGCTAATGGGGGTTTACAGAAAAGAGTAGTTGCTTCTGTTTTGGCTTAATATGAATAATAGTGACATTCCTGAGCCACTGCAATACAGTAGTCATCAATCTAAGCATATTTTAGATATTATCTCATTTAATAATTACAAATATGATGCTGGTGCTCATTATCCTTGTTTCACTAGGGAAGCTGAGGCTCCAATATATTACCTACTTGTAGGTGCCAGAGCTGGGATTTGAACTTGAGGCCTCTTTACTCCAAAGCTCAAGCTTTTAGCCACAATGCCATGCTTCTATGTATAAAGTTTTCCCAAACTCATTCTTAAAAGGTATTTGGCCATTTAGCAGGTGTTTTGTGCTCTTCAGCTGTGGTGCTAACCAGAGGGAATGTTAGGATGATAGTCTAGCGGTTGAGAATATTGCTTTGGAATCAACTGCATCAGGGCTTGAATTTCATTCTTGTTACATAAAAGCTGTGCAATCAGGATTGTGTTCCTTAACTTCTCTGATCCTCAATTCTATCATCTAAAATATGAAGATATTAATTCCAAGACATGAGATGATACAAACAAAGCAAAATATCTAGCACAGCACCTGTAAGTACTCAAGAAATGTGAGCTATATAATTATTACAATTACAATCCTGCTTCAAACTACCAAAGAGTGCATCAGTGAAGGTTAACGAGGAAATTAGCCACTAGAATCTGATGTAAAAGAGATTCTTGGAAAGACTGACAGAACTGCAGTCTCTCCAGGGGCTAAGAAATATATTAGCACATCAGTATTTTCTAAAAATTTTACTATTTTCTTTAGATGTAAGAGTAATTCCATGACACCTACCAGTGAGTCTGAGGAGGCTGGAAGCAGATCTATTAAGTCACATACATGTGGATGTGAGACGATATGGGAATGAAGTACTCATGAGCAAGTTAACGTGTGGCTCACACAGCCTCCCCAGACACTATTTCACTTCCTCCTTATAGGGCTCTGGCTGAGCCTTGTGCACGGCGTGTGGAGAGCTCAGATGCCTTTGGATGGAATGCTGTCTACAGAGAAGAAGGAACAGCGCAGTCAGGACTAAGAGCTTTCACTACATGGGACTGGGGAATTTTGAGGGGTTTTTTTTGACACTTTTTTTGTGTGTGTTTCTTCAGGTTCTCTGCTTTGTTCATTTGCTAAATGAGCTTAGGGCTATGATGACTTTACATTTGAAAGACTCACACAGGAAATAGCATCATCATCTTCGGGGTAAGCAGGTCTGGCTTGGAATCCTTACTCTCCCCCTCACCGACCTCGTGACCTTGGGGAAATCCCTGACTGGGCAGAGCCCCTGCCATCTGTAAAGTGAGGATCATAATGATGCCACTTCTCCTGAACTCTCAGGGTTGCCATGAGGGTAAAGAAAGGTACATGTGTGAAATCCTGAGCTACGCAAATATTTTACTGAAAGAGCCATCACACAGCTGCTTTGCTCCTTTGTTCCTCCCTAGATTCTCTTTTCTCTGCACACTAATGAACTTATGAAATATACTCTCTTGCTTCCTGTATTATTTCCTCCCCACTTTACCCCCACCTAAGTCTGTGAAAAAGAATAGGAAAGTTTCACGATTGACAAATCTAACCAACATGTTTGTGCTGTTGGCTTTCATCAGCCAAGTTGAGCATCTTGGTTCAGCTACAAACCTGCTACCCCTGTCTACCCACAATCCTTCTGGAGCTTCGTTCTGTGGCTGGCTGGGAATGTAGCCTGACTGAGAACACTTAGTTCTGTTTCTTGCACCCCAGTTCCAACCCAAGTGTCTTTTCAGGGTAATTTACTGAAGTTTTCTTATCAGGCAGGAGATAATGTGTTATAGATGAGACACAAGGCCTGGAAAAAGAAGTTACTAACCTGAGGATAAGTGAGGAAGTAGGACACCAACCTTTTCATTACACCATGTTGTGTTTCCATAAGTCCACTGAAAAAGGGAAGAACAGGAGTGAGCCATGGCCTGAAGAGAGGGGAAAGTTAGAGGGGTAGACATTAAATGAGAAATAGGAGTGGCTACTTATTTCCTTTTCCAGTTGTAAAAACATTTATACAAACATACATATGTCTTCTAATATGTGCATGATAAAGTGTACAGATAGCTACACAAGTTCCTCAGCTGCTCAAGACAAATATTCTTAAAGACTTACTTAAAATCAGAAATACCTGAGAAAAATTCTTATCAGATATCTCTGCTCCACCTCTAACTCTTGCTTTAATTTAATTTTTTTTTGAAATTTAAAAAAAATCACGGAAAAGAGCAAAGATGAAATTATAATAATCTCTATTTCCGTTACTTCAAATGAACCATTGTTAATATCTTGGCATATCTGCTTCCAGTCTTTTTAAAAATAAAAGTAGTTCATCATTATGTATATAAAATTATAAATGCTATTTTGAAATAAAAATTATTAAATTTAATGTTACTTGAATGTATAGAAGTAAGACTAGAGGAACCATTGAACTTCAAATACAGATTTCCTCATCTCAAGAAATATTATTTGATAAAAGGGCTTTCTAAAGTGAAGAAAACATGAAAAATATTGACGTTGTAATCAAAGTATTTTAAAGTCATGTATTTTAATTTTCAACACTTTCAATTTACTCCCTGCTATGAAAGAATAGGGGAATAGTACTATCACACATTTTCACATTTTCTCCTTTACCTTTAATTTTTGTGTTTTATTATTGTTTTTACATTGTTTGGGTTTATGACATTGCATTTTATTCTGTAACCTCAATTTACATATATTTGATGGATAATATTTAAGTGGATTGAATTCTTACCATTAGTCTTTTTCTTTTTTTTTTTTGAATCATACATTGTCTATTTCTGAGTTTCTAGTTTTCTTTAAAAATGAACTGGCAGGTTTTCATTGCCTAGTTCTTTTTCAGACAGGCTCATGGGTAGTATGCTCCCTGAGTCCTTTCACAACTCGTAGTGCTTTTACACTTGATTGCCATCTTGGGTATAACATTATTGGGTCATGTTATTTTCACCTCGGAACAATTGTTCCATTGTCTTACAGCTTTCACTAATCAAAGGCAGCCTGATTTGAATCCCTTGTAGGTTATTTGCCTTATCTGTTCAGATGCCTGAAATTGTTTTATTCCTGAAATTCAGGAGTTTAACTAGAATCTTTCTTGGCAAAGAGAATCCTGCATTATATCTTCTCAGAACACATGTTCTTTCCAATTATAGATAATTTTAACTTTTTTTCCTTCAACTCAGATAAATTTTCTTGTATTATATTTTGAACATATAACTATTCTATATATTAGGCTTTTTCAGGAATATCAGTTATTCTGCATCTTTTATACAATCGTCTTTTTGTCATTGCTTTAATTTATCTGTTTAAATATGCATGTACACCAATTATCTCTAGCCTTTATTCTACGCCAGTAATTTGATTATCAGTGGTATTTTTTTCAGCTCTTTGCTTTTCTAATTCATTTATTTCTTTAATTATATTGCTTTGGTTTTCCAATTTGTTTCCATAGGTCTTAAGTTTCCTTTTTCATAACACTCTTTTTTTTTTTTTTTTAAAAAAAAAGATTTTATTGGGGAAGAGGAACAGGACTTTATTGGGGAACAGTGTGTACTTCCAGGACTTTTTTCCAAGTCAAGTTGTTGTCCTTTCAATCTTAGTTGTGGAGGGTGCCGTTCAGCTTCAAGTTGTTGTCCTTTCAGTCTTAGTTGTGGAGGGCGCAGCTCAGCTCCAGGTCCAGCTGCCGTTGCTAGTTGCAGGGGGCGCAGACCACCATCCCCTGTGGGACTCAAACCAGCAACCTTGTGGTTGAGAGGACGCGCTCCAACCAACTGAGCCATCTGGGAGCTCAGCGGCAGCTCAGCTCAAGGTGCCATGTTCAATCTTAGTTGCAGGGGGTGCTGTCCACCATCCCTTGCGGGACTCGAGGAATTGAACTGGCAACCTTGTGGTTGAGAGCCCACTGGCCCATGTGGGAATCGAACCGGCAGCCTTCAGAGTTAGAAGGAGCATGGACCTCCAACCACCTGACCCGCAGGGCCGGCCCCTTTTCATAACACTCTTGTTTCATCATTTTGTTTTCGGCCCAATATTGAATTGATATTCTTGTTAAGATGTTTTGTGTCGAGAAGCATTTGTGAGAAAAGTTCCTTGAGACATGTTTCTTATTCTTATAAGGATGTTTGTTTTTGTTTTGCCTTTGGATGTTTTGGATAGCATGCTTCCTTCTTCTCATTAAAAAAAAAATTCTCCCCTAATTGAATTGAAATAAAAAGCCCACAATTATGTTGAGACACCTGCATGTTTTGATTATTCCTTCCTAACCAAAATCTCAGATAGAAACCAGGAGAGCAGAAGGGGTTGGTACATAACCAAGGTGAACATAGCATCTACACAGAAAGCTGACACCAACTCATCAAGCGTTTCCTCATCGTGGCTTGTTAGTATTCTACTCCCACTCTGTTCCACACCCAGGCATCTGGTAACTTTTGTTCATGCTGAATTAACCCAGACTGACAAGAGCTATGACCTTCACAAAAGGGGATGGATGGTGGATCTTCCCTGGCCTTCACCTGCAACAACTCCTGTCACCCAGGCCTCATTGGATGGCCTTTTATGACACCGTCATTTGTAAAATTGTCCAATCTCTTAGATATTCATTCCCATTCATTTAGAGAGCCTCCTTAGATTACCTCTTAATTAATGAGTCTCACACATTTATTGTTCTAAAGTCACCTCCCTGAAATATCAAAGGCAGCCTCCCCAGCCCACTGTTTGGGGATTTGGCGACCAAACTTCATTTTCCTTTTCACTCATGATTTTATAGATTCTGCCCATGTCTTAGCTCAGTGTATCTTTATGCCACAGCCTTGCCTGCTTCACATCATTCATTCATTCATTTGTTCATTCAACAAACATTTATTTGGCTCCCTCAAAGTGCTGCTGCTAAGGGCAGGACCACAAGGGTGGTCCCTTTCCTCATAGTCATTATATACTAGCAGTCAAACACAGACAAGAAATAAGTAAACAAGGAAATAAATAAAATACTTGCATTGTAATGAAGTATGAATAAGTGTAATGAAGAAAACAAATAGGAGGCTGAGATGGAGACCACTAGGGAGAAAGTTGTCCACATTAAGGAAGAGGTCCTTAGGTGGGAAAGCGCTCAGAAGGAGACTGAAATATAACTTGGGTGGCTACAGACTAATGAGATTAAGGGAGAAAGGGCAGGGAGTGTGGGGGGTGAAGGGGTGGGCTGGGGCCAGATCATGAAGAGCTTTGGAGCCCATCAAAGGAATTTGAACTTTATGTTAAACTTGTTAAGAAGTTGTTGAAAGGTTTTACTCATGGCAATAACATAATCTGACCTGTGTTTTGATAGGTTAGCTTTGCCATCAAGTGGAACATGGGTTAGATTTGGAAGAATTTAAATTGTCACATGCTAGAAATCTTCTTATAGAGTAAGCAACTTACCACATCCAACAATACTTTTGGCATCAGAAGCTAAAAAATATCTAATTGACCGAGATTAGGTGCCAAGAAATAAATGCAGAGTTAAACCTTCCTAAGGGAAACAGTAACATATTCATAGGGAAAATACAAAGACTTAAGACTTCTATGGTATTTAAACTGTAATCAAGTAATATTAATAGCAAGATAATGAAATTAACCACCTTCATTTATGAGAACTCAATTCATCACAATACCCAGTGTTCTTATAGTTTCTCCTCAATGCTCTCACAGTTAGGAGACAATCCATTTTCAGTACATGTGTTAAATGTTGTGCTCTTCTGAAATGCTACTCAGTAATGGGCTGTTTCAGCAAATATAATCAAATTGTTTCATTTACTTAGCATGCAAATTCAAGCTCCGTAGTGCAGTTTTAAACAGAAAAAAACTTGCTGACTTGGCATACGCTGATGGCTTTGCTTGACTCTCCTTAGACTGAAAGCAGGTAAAGAGTTTGCAAATCATTTTTGTAATTTTATATGGAAAATATTACAACAGCATGCAAAATATTTAGTAGTATAGTGATTTTTGCTTAAAGTACATGTTCACCAGAATCTCCTTTATGACTTACTATACTTTGGAAACATTTAAGAAAGTACAAAATTGAAATTTTGTGAAAGCTTGCCTTGGAGAAAATTCTATGTACATTAGAAGGGGAAAACAACCCAACTTTCCTTTAGTTGTTAAAATGGGAGAAATGTAAAAGCTAGAATAAACTACCGTGTTTCCCCGAAAATAAGACCGGGCCGTATATTAATTTTTGCTCCAGAAGACTCATTAGGGCTTATGCTCAGGGGATGTCATCTTGAAAAATCATTCTAGGGCTTATTTTCCGATTAGGTTTTATTTTCGGGGAAACATGGTAGATGCATGAATAATGTTTCTTCTTTGGTAGCTCATGATTCATGGATCTCCTCACTCAGAATTATTGTGGAAATCTAGGCCCTCCAGGGATGTATGCAGAGGATAAAAAATGCCCCAGTCTCTTTTCTTGCCCTTTCTTGTGCTTATCGAATTTTATATTTCCTTTCATTTGGTGTCATGGCCACGTGCATATGTAATGCCTAAAGTATGTTGGTCTCAAAAAGCCAGGAATAATGGAAAGTAAATTTAACCACCCAAAAGGATATGATATCAGTCAGAGTAAGAGGGTTTTACAAACAGATGTGGTCATTTACTTCCACTTTCAAAACCAGAACAAATATTTGCTTGAGTACCTGTTGAGCTGGCCACTTTGCCAAATGGTACATATAAGAACATTTGCAATGAGCCCTGAAGGAAAAGCAACCGCTTCCAGAACGATGGAAGTCAATGAGCAAAGCTCCTTAGAACTTAGTGAGAGAGTGTGTTCCGTAGGAAATAGCAGTGGCTACCGCTTCTCTGGGTTTTTGTTTTCCTGGACTCCTGGTTAGACCTGGAAATCTGTGGGCCCAGCCCTGGTGGCTTCTTAATAAATAGAATAGCACTGGATTGTATCTCCTGTGTTTGGAGAGGAAGTGGAGTGTTTGGCAGGAGGGAGGTGAGAGGATTGCCCTCTGTGGATTATTAGGTCATCTTTGTGCTATGACTTCTAAATTCACGTCGGATCAGGTTTATGAGCTCCTGGCTCACATATCCATCCACCATCTTGACACATCACACCTGACAGACATCGCAAAATTAATGTGTGTCTAAAAAAGGACATTTGATTCTGTACCCCCTGCTTTGTATCTTCCTTATCTCATTAATGACACCTTCATACATCCACCCAGTGACTCCACAGAGAAATTCAGGAACCCTCCTTGATAATTCTTTCCCTCATCCTACTGCCTCCTTGATAATTTTTTTCCCCTCATCCTATTTGCTTGGTGCCCTTCTATCAGCAAATCCTGTCCATTCTCTCCTCTAATTTGGAAGTGTGGCTGGAAGCTATCTACTTTTTTCCACTGGTCCTGGCCACCATCATCTCTCATTTAGATTAAGGCAACAGCCTCCAATTTTTCAATATGTTTGCTTCTTTCCAAATCTAACCCATGTTCCACTTGATAGCAAACCTAATCTTTCAAAATACACATCAAGTTATGTTACTACCATGAGTAACCTTTCAACAACTTCTCAACAGGTTTAACATAAAGTTCAAATTCCTTTGATGGGCTCCAAAGCTTTTGGAGCCTATCCCTTCACTCCCCACGCTGCCTGCCCTTCTCCCTCAAGATCATTATGCTGTAAGGGGGGTGGGGGGTGGGAGATGAGGGTAAAGGGGATCAAATATATGGTGATGGAAGGAGAACTGACTCTGGGTGGTGAACACACAATGGGATTTATAGATGATATAATACAGAATTGTACACCTGAAACCTATGTAACTTTCCTAACAATTATCACCCCAATAAACTTTAATTAAAAACAAAAAAAAAATCACTAGGCTGTAGCCACCCAAGTTATACTTCAGTGTTTCAGAGTCTCCTTCTGAGCCCTTTCCCACCTGAGGACCTCTTCCTTAATGTGGACAACTTTCTCCCTAGTGGTCTCCATCTCAGCCTCCTATTTGTTTTCTTCATTACACTTATTCATACTTTGTTACACTGGAAGAATTTTATTTATTTCCTTGTTTACCTATTTCTTGTCTGTGTTTGCCTGCTAGTATATAATGACTATGAGGAAAGGGACCACCCTTGTGGTCCTGCCCTTAGCAGCAGCACTTTGAGGGAGCCAAATAAATGTTTGTTGAATGAACAAATGAATGAATGAATGATGTGAAGCAGGCAAGGCTGTGGCATAAAGATACACTGAGCTAAGACACGGGCAGAATCTATAAAATCATGAGTGAAAAGGAAAATGCAGTTTGGTCGCCAAATCCCCAAACAGTGGGCTGGGGAGGCTGCCTTTGATATTTCAGGGAGCTGCTCCTGATTTTAGAACAGTAAATGTGTGAGCCTCATTAATTAAGAGATAATCTAAGGAGGATCTCTAAATGAATGGGAATGAACATCTAAGAGATTGGACAATTTTACAAATGACGGTGTCATAAAAGGCCATCAAATGATGCCTGGGTGACAGGAGTTGTTGCAGGTGAAGGCCAGGGAAGATCCACCATCCATCCCCTTTTGTGAAGGTCATAGCTCTTGTCAGTCCGGGTTAAGTCAATATAAACAAAAGCATCCACCATGTTTTGTTTTGTTTTAAACCGAGAGCTGTACTACGTGCTTTATCCTCCCAACTCTGTTTGGTGGACTCTCCCTTTAAGGTTAAGTAACCTGCCGTAGGTCACATTAAATGAGGAAATGAGCTGGGGAATGAAAGCAGTACCATCACCAGCACCCTGCTCCTACCTTCTGTCCTGATTCTAATTAAAATTCAGCATCCCAAGCCCTAGGGAAAATGTCAAGAAAGAGACATTTGCCTTTAGCTTATATTTCTCCATCCTTTACCCTTTTAAGTCGTCCTACCTAGCACCCTCATTTAGCAGGAATGAGAGCTTATAAGTCATTAACACGTTAGCGTGAATTAGCCAGTGACTTTACAGGGAAACCACTGACCTTTGTGAGGTAAAAATATTTTGACCAGAGGCCTCTTGCTCCCCCTGAATCCCAGAAACAGAGCTGCTACTCTTGGGTCCACGCTGGCTAATGAGTATGTGCAGGCAGAGGAGCTCAATAAAGACGGACTGATTTATTGATCAGCGGGAGCGAGGCCCAGCTTAATCTTCCCCTGCAGCTGCTCCTTTCCGTCCCTATCTCTGGAGAACTGTGTTTGGCCCCAACCAACATCCACGCACATTGTGCACCCCACTCTTTGAACTGGGCTTAATGGAAGTTTGGTGAGAAACATCAGAGACCCCAAAGAGGAGGGGCCAAACCTGTAGCCCCAGTGCTGAGCTCCGGGCAAGGCAGGAATCTCCATATCACACAAGGGGAAAGCTGGACAAGGGCTTTCCCACTGCCAGAGGGGGGCAGGGGGAGCAACCTTAATCGCCCAGAGAAAGGACCCATCGAGGCAGCTCCAGATTCCCGGCATTGGTGTACGAAGACATGAAGGAGCTAGAAAGGGCTCACAGACCCTGGTATGTGAGAGGAGAAGTGGCACTGGCACTTCTGGCCCTTCTTGCATATGGGCTGAAAGGGAGAGATGCCAGCATCAGGGTGACATGCCAGCTGGTAGGTGGAGAGTGCCTGGCATCTGGCATGAAGCTGGGCAGGCAGGGCCTCATCTGGACTGAAGGCTTCCTGCCACCAGGTGTAGTGTGGCTGTGGCAAAAATGGCAGTGATGGTGAGGTTGCTTATCATCAGGAATATTTGTCTTCAAGGCCACACTGCACATTTTATGTTTCATTCTGGGGGCTGCACTTTGCAAAGGACCCATAACAACTAATACATACACATACCGTAGTATGGAGATGGGGTTTCACACTCTGTCATATGAGCAACCATGGAAAAACTGGGGCTGTTTATGCTTGGCCCAATGGGACCTAGAGAGTACCTGACAGCCGACTTCAAATACCGCTAGCAGTGTCACACAGAAGGTGGTTTTGACTTGTTCTCTCCCCAGGGGTTGGCATTAGGACCAATGAAGAGAAGGTGGAGAGAAGAAGGATGAAATTCTAAAGGAGGAGTTTTCTTACGACCAAAGCCATATGAAAGTGGAGTGGGCACTCCCACGGGTGTTGAGCTGCTCATCTCTGGGGGCATTCAAGAAGAGGCTGAGGGATAGCATGGCATTGTATAAGGTGCTCAGCACCGGATAGGAGATTAGGCTAGACCACTGAGGGCTCCAGCAATGCTCAGGGGTAGTGTTCCAGGAAATCAGCATGGTAACAGCATCTGTTTTTCTGGCGAGATCAGGATATCGAAGCCGAGAATCCACAGAACTCTCTACCTGTGCACGTCCTTGTCTGTTCCGTGGGAAAAGACCAGCATTGAAACTCAAACATAGCCTTTCAGCATTGGGGTTAAAAGGTGATTTCAGAGTTCACTTCCAAATATCTCTAAACTCCAAGGCATGGAAAGACAGTCTCAGTGAAAGGAACTTACCTTTACTGAATATTTATCATGTTTTACACCTGTGCTGCCCCATATTGTAGCCCTTACCCATAAGCACTTGGCATGGGGGTAGTCCAGACTGAGATATATAAAAAAAATATAAGATTTCAAAAGATTTATTACAACAAAAAGAATTTAAAGATCTCTCATATGTATTATATTTTAAATCGATGTTGTTTTGTCACGATCGTATTTTTGTAATATAAGTAAAATTAAGTTCACTTCTGTCTTTTCTTTTTTTTAAAAAAATGAAGCTACTAGAAAGTTCCTCAGGTTCTATCATATGTGGCTCACATTATATATCTGTTGGGCAGTGCGGCTGTGAATCCAGGATAAGTATTTCTGTTCGTTATCTTATTTAATCCTCACAATGATTCCATGAGTTGAGCACTGTTATCACCTCCATTTGATTCATGAAGATGCTGGGATTTAGGGCGGTTGACTAACTCCCCCACGGCCACACAACTAATAGTTGCTGACTTGGGATTTGAACCCAGGTCTCCCAGACTCTGTGACCATGCTCTCCTTCTGCTTTATGCTGCTATATTGACATCCTCTTTAGGGAATTGCTGCTATGTTGTAAAATGCTGAAGGAAGGAGCATGAGAAATGATTGTGGAAATGCTGACAGCGGCTAAACTACATGATTAAAAATGCAACGAGGCCTCTGAAGTGTGTGCCGTAAGGCCAGGGATGGACAGTGAATCTGGCTCTAAGTTCCACTGCAAAATCATGTTCTCAGAAAAGGGAAACTGCAAACCCGGAAGCCTAGAAATGCACATCACTCGGAATTTTAAAGTTTCAGAGAGGGAGGGGCATTCTAATGATAGAGGTTGCCCAGGTCTGAGCTCTGGGGGCTGGATTCAAGCTGAGGCAGGAATCCCTTCTGCTCATGAAGAGCCTTATTATGAAGCCTTTTGTGGTGTGGTTTCGCCAAACAACCTGATGGAGCAGGGAGGGGAATGGCAATCAGGGGGTGTCCTGGGGAAAATTTAAAAAGCCCCCTCAATTCTGGCTCAACAGTACTCACTCTCATAAGTGACCATCCTGTATTTGGAACTGCTTTTCCCCTGATTCAAGAAGGCATTTTCTTTCTTTCTTTTTTTTCTTTCTAGTTAGTGTAGTGAGGGATATTTGAACCTGTGTGGAAGGGTTCTTCACATTTCTCAGTACCCATAAATCCCTCCCTCTCCCTGTCCTGCCCCCAGTGCCTCCCTTGAGGAGAGAGAGACTTGCTTCCTCTGGCCTTGTTATACCCCAGGGCGTCTCCAAGCCAGGCTGTGGTGGGCTGAAAGCTGCATTTGGGGGGACCCTCCAGGGCTGTGCCTCAGGAAGCTTTCTTCCTGGGGATGTCTGCCCAGCACTCACACTTAGGAGAACGCCCTAGGCTGTGGAGGGCAGGGAAATCGATGACAGATAGGCCTTCTACCATTCCGAGTTAAATAAATAAGTACACCCCCAACTCCCCAAATAACATTCAGTTGTGAAGATTCATGAGACATGAGGCAAATGGCCTGTGCAAATGTCTGACTGA